>NC_053022.1:195564000-195619000 GCF_003073215.2 Triticum urartu
AGGCACCCTAGAACACACAAGTTGATCCACGTGATCTATTCCTTAGCCGTGTGCGGTGCCCCCTGCCACCATATTCCTCGATAATACTGTAGCGGAGTTTAGGCGAAGCCCTGCTGCTGTAGTTCATCAAGATTGTCACCACGCCGTCGTGCTGACGGAACTCTTCCCCGACACTTTGCTGGATCGGAGTCCGGGGATCGTCATCGAGCTGAACGTGTGCTCGAACTCGGAGGTGCCGTAGTTTCGGTGCTTGATCGGTTGGATCGTGAAGACGTACGACTACTTCCTCGACGTCATGTCATCCCTTCCGCAGTCGGTCTGTGTTGGGTACGTAGACAACACTCTCCCCCTCGTTGCTATGCATCACATGATCTTGCGTGTGCGTAGGAAATTTTTTGAAATTACTACGAAACCCAACAGAAGGGAGAAAGAGGAAAGGGGGGCGCCGCCCCCCTTCCTTGTCCTATTCGGACTAGGGGGTGGGGGCGTGCAGCCTGCCCTGGACGGCCCTCCTCTTCTCCCTTATGGCCCATGTAGGCCCAATAACCCCCGGGGGGGTTCCGGTAATGTAACACCCTCGATGCGACTATATCTCCCACGTGTCGAGGCACGACTTAGAGGCATAATCGCATTGAAGGCATATGTCGCAAGTCAGGCAATCATCACAAACATCCCATGTAATATAGATAATGAAAAGGGATAACATGGTTTGCTTACACTCACCACATCAATCAAGGTATATAAATAACATTACATCATCCAAACACTCATAGCCCGACTACGGCGCCAAAATAAAAGATAACCCAACATGCGACACGGTCCCGATCACCCCCAACTAGGCACCACTACTGATCATCAGGAAAAGAAACATAGTATCGCTGAGAGTCCTCGTCGAACTCCCACTTGAGCTCAAACGCGTCACCTGGAGCGGAATCATCTGGACCTGCATCTGGTGTAATAGTAATCTGTGAGCCACAGGGACTCAGCAATCTCGCACCCTCGCGATCAAGACTATTTAAGCTTAATAGGTGTGGCAAGGTAAATATAAGTGGAGCTGCAGCAAGCGACTAGGATATAAGGTGACTAACCTATTCGCAAAAGAGAGCGAGAAGAGGAGGCAAAGCACGAGCGAGAAACTAGAGAACAACCTGCGCAAGCATTACTCCAACACCGTGTCCACTTCCTGGACTCTGCCGAGAAGAGGCCATCACGGTAACACACTCGGTTGATTCATTTTAATTTAAGTTAAGGTTCAAGTTATCTACAACCAGACATTAACAAATTCCCTTCTGCCCATAACCGCAGGCACGGCTTTCGAAAGTTCAAATCCCTACAGGGGAGTCCCAACTTAGCCCATGACAAGCTCTCACGGTCAACGAAGGAATAGACCTCCTCCCGAGATGTTCCGATCAGACTCGGTACCTCGGTTCTTCAAGACAACTCCGACAATGGTAAAACAAGTCCAGCAACACCACCCGCTGTGCCAACAAATCCCGATAGGAGCTGCACATATCTCGTTCTCAGGGCACACCGGATAAGCTAAGCGTACGGGAGCCAACGTAACCCAAGTTGCCAAGGGACGGCCCCGCACGGTGCTCTAGGTTGGACCAACACTCAGAGGAGCACTGGCCCGGGGGGGTTAAAATAAGATGACCCTTGAGTCCGCGAAACCCAAGGGAAAAGGCTAGGTGGCAAATGGTAAAACCAAGGTTGGGCATTGCTGTAGGAGTTTTATTCAAGGCGGACTGTCAAGGGGTTCCCATTATAACCCAACCGCGTAAGGAACGCAAAATCCAGGAACATAACACCGATATGACGGAAACTAGGGCGGCAAGAGTGGAACAAAACACTAGGTGAGAGGCCGAGCCTTCCACCCTTTACCAATATATAGATGCATTAAGACAACATGGCAATATAATGATATCCCAACAAGTAAATAAATGTTCCAACAAGGAACGGCCTCCAAACTTCACCTGCAACTAGCAACGCTATAAGAGGGGCTGAGCAAAGCGGTAACATAGCCAATCAACGCTTTGCTAGGACATGGTGGGTTAGAGGTTTGACATGGAAATTTGGGAGGCTTGAAAGCAAATGGTAGGCATCGTAGCATTGGCATAGCAAAAGAGCGAGCAAACTAGCATAGCAAAGATAGTAGTGATTTCGAGGGTATGATCATCTTACCTGCAAAGCTGTCAGAGTTGACTGGATCCTCGAAAGCAAACTCAACGGGCTCCTCGTTAGCGAACTCATCTCCCGGCTCAACCCAAACAAGACAAACAAGCAACAAGGATACAATCAACCACGTGCAAGGATCAAACAATATGATGCAATGATGATATGCTATGCGGGATGCGATGCGGGATGCATATGCAAGATTTGACAAGGAAAGCATGAACCTGGCCTCAACTTGGGAATCCAAGTGTGCCACTGGAAAGATGAGATGAAATCGCTTGAAAACGATATAAAGAACGCCGGAATCGGAGTTACGGTTTGGAAATGGCAAGCGATTCAAATATGACACCGGTCTGCGATTTACAGCAAGTAGCCATCTAAATGCAATGAGATGAACATGCTACATCACCCAAACATGACAACAAAATACATGGCATGTATGCATACAATATGCTTAACAAAAGTCTAGCACTGAGCTATGGCCAAATCATCCATTAACAGGTTCAAACAAGCATGGCAAAAATGCATATGGTAAACAGATCTCAGACTTAGTGAAATTAACACTTGTCTGGAATTTCAGACCAAGTAGCACTCTTCGGAGCAACAAAACTGTTGGAAATATGCCCTAGAGGCAATAATAAATTGGTTATTATTATATTTCCTTGTTCATGATAATCGTTTATTATCCATGCTATAATTGTATTGATAGGAAACTCAGATACATGTGTGGATACATAGACAACACCATGTCCCTAGTAAGCCTCTAGTTGACTAGCTCGTTGATCAATAGATGGTTACGGTTTCCTAACCATGGACATTGGATGTCATTGATAACGGGATCACATCATTAGGAGAATGATGTGATGGACAAGACCCAATCCTAAGCATAGCACTAGATCGTGTAGTTCATATGCTATAGCTTTTCTAATGTCAAGTATCATTTCCTTAGACCATGAGATTGTGCAACTCCCGGATACCGTAGGAATGCTTTGGGTGTATCAAACGTCACAACGTAACTGGGTGACTATAAAGGTGCATTACAGGTATCTCCGAAAGTGTCTGTTGGGTTGGCACGAATCGAGACTGGGATTTGTCACTCCGTGTAAGCGGAGAGGTATCTCTGGGCCCACTCGGTAGGACATCATCATATGCGCAATGTGACCAAAGAGTTGATCACGGGATGATGTGTTACGGAACGAGTAAAGAGACTTGCCGGTAACGAGATTGAACTAGGTATTGGATTACCGACGATCGAATCTCGGGCAAGTAAACATACCGATAGACAAAGGGAATTGTATACGGGATTGATTAAGTCCTTGACATCGTGGTTCATCCGATGAGATCATCGTGGAACATGTGGGAGCCAACATGGGTATCCAGATCCCGCTGTTGGTTATTGACCGGAGAACGTCGGTCATGTCTGCATGGCTCCCGAACCCGTAGGGTCTACACACTTAAGGTTCGGTGACGCTAGGGTTATAGATATTAGTATGCAGTAACCCGAATGTTGTTCGGAGTCCCGGATGAGATCCCGGACGTCACGAGGAGTTCCGATGGTCCGGAGGTAAAGAATTATATATAGGAAGTGCTGTTTCGGCCATCGGGACAAGTTTCGGGGATCGGTATTGTACCGGGACCACCGGAAGGGTCCCGGGGTCCACCGGGTGGGGCCACCTGTCCGGGGGCCACATTGGGGTAGTGCGCCTTGGCCTACATGGTTTCAAGGAGAGTAGCTCCTAATATATTCATGATATCGCTGATGTATAATCTATCATGCGGACGGCATAACGATACCTATTCTACTGTGGTTAACGAGTGTGTATGTATACACATTAACCCTCACGTCAGACTATTTGAATTTGAAGTAGCAATGCGACGATCTTTGCATCGCGCTAATATCGGGCAATAACTTATTCTGCACCCTGGGTGATAATGGTATCATTACTTATCTAATACCTATATATATATTTATTTTATATTTTTTTATATTGTGTGCGGGTAACTTTAACTTTGAAAGATGGTCGTTGGATGAGGCGAATCCGATGGTCCAAAGATGGCAAATTTGAGCACTACTGGCCGTTGGATATCATCTAGATTCCACCAGATTTCGCCACATGTATAATCTAGAAGACTCCATGGTTGAACTTAAGCATAAAGCACAAACATCAAAACACAAGCACTTCTTATTTGTTCTAGAATCTTCCGTATCAGAATTGCCCAAATGTTTTTCTACATGATTTGCCATTATTTGTTACTTTATGTCTTACGACGCACAATTCCATGAATCTTAAAATAGATTAGATTTCTTATAAAAACTAGATGATTTTGAATGAAATGAACTATAAGAATTAAACGAACATCTACATCATGCATATATGACTCAAAGCTTGCATGCTATAATGTGGTATTTATTCATAATTTGGTTGCCAAATCTCATGCGTGCAATGCACGTGTACCTTACTCTAGTCTAAATGGTGTTTGTGTGTGTTGTTGGCGTGTTGAGGTGCAAATTGTCTTTTTTTGGGTACACGTTAGCTTGTCTTCGCAAATTCCGCAACTCGCCTTGTTATGCAAATTCAAGTAGCTCTTGTCTATCGTGCTGGCGAAATTGCTCTTCGAACCGCGACTTGTTACGCCCAAAATTTAAGATATACTCTTGTCTGTTGTGCACAGACCCCTCTCTCAACTCGCCTTGCTATTTCTCGGACTTAACCGCGGGAAAACTCGCACTCTGTGAAATCCCGACCGCGGAAATCCCGTCGAACCCGCTGAACGAAGAACCACTCCAATCGTGGCTTATGCCGTGACTTCTAAATCCCCACATTCGGAGTATAAGTGATTCCTTCGAGGTTCCCCCACTCCAATCTCATCGGTCAACCCATGCGTCACTAAGGCCAGCAGAGAAGCCCGACGAACCCCACCCCTGTGCTGTTCGCACCCATCCGGAGCTTTTCTCAACAGCGTCGTCGCACGAAGAAGAAGCAACACCATCGTCCCTCCTCCACTGGGAAAACCCGTACCAAGAAATGAGGATCCGTCGTCGATCTCACGTTCCCTCCGTCTACCACCCCGTTCGATCCCCTCCCACGGACATCCCCACTTCCCCCGTCTTTTTTTCGCCCACCTCCGAGTCCCCACACCGCACGTCTCACCGGCTGCATCCAATCGACAGCCAGAAATGCAATCATCCCTGTGGTCAGATTCGGATAGTGAGATCGTTGGCCTCAGGCGCTAGAATCGCGGCGGCCCCAAAGCCTCTACAACCTCCCCCTTCATTTTGCTTCTTGCTCCCTAACTCGCTCTCTGAGTCGAACCGTGCGCTTTGCCCGCCGCCACGCGCTAAGTCACTCTACAGCATGCGAGGCTCTCGGCCGGCATCCTGCCCTGGAAGTAGTGGAACGTCGCTCCTCAAGGTGGCCGCAGCAGTCCAATCGTAGGAGTGCTGTCTTTTACTTTCCCTCGCGCTGGCTCTCTGCTCTTGCCGCTCCGATCCCTTGCTGGTCGGCTCCTTCTAGCTTGCTGCCCGCTAGCCTTCGTCCTCTAGACTCCTGTTTCGCCTCAATGGCTAGGGCCCTGGAGTTGCCTACAGCTTCGTCGACTACTTTCACCTCTCTCGTCGTTTTCTGTCCACTTTAGGCGTGGTGGGTAGGGCCGTCGCGTCGAATACGCTAATCCGCGCGGCTTGTGAAGGGAGGTCCGCCAGAAGTAATAGCTACCCCCATTGTCATCTTTAGAGGCTAGTTGTGCCGTGTCACGCCGCGACGCGGTCGATCACCAGACCAGCGACCGTCGATGCGCTTTTGGCCGGGTGGGATCTCCATTCACATCCCTCCCTCCTCCTTGCTGGATCACGGCAGGTGGAGACCCGTCCTCTGCGGGGCCTGCTTGACATGTGTGACCGCGCAAGGAAAAGTCGGCCGGTGGTGTCGGATCTTAGTAGGGCATGCCGAGGTCGCCTCTCGGCGGGCACACCTGTTGATCATCGCTTAGGTAGTGGAGTTTGTAATGCACGACGGGTAACGGACTCTATCAACGGCCGTCTCTTGGACGCTTTACGCCGCCCCCGCGCGGGGGCTGCCTCTGTTGGCCGTGGTGGCTCGGCTCGGGTGGACGTTGAGGTCGCTGGCCCCTTGATTTTGTATCAAGGGCTGCAATCGACTGACAGAGTGAAAAAGTTCATCGAACTGGTGCTTAGGCCTCACTTGCTAGTGCATTCAGTCGACAGCAATCAGTTCTGACAGACATCTTAGTTTCCAGTTAAGTTCGTTCGACATAGTTCTTTCGACAGTTATTTCAGTTTCACAGTTAAATTTCGGAGATGAGTAGTAGGTTTTACATCTGCCTTCTGTGTTATGTATTTTACCTCATTATTTGAGATTCTATAGTCATCATGTTACACATTGCTCTTGTCTCTGTTCCTGCTTAGCCGTCTCGTAAACCACCAGAGACTCAACGACTACACCCTCCGTCGCAGCGGAGCAGTACCTCGCGCTCCATCTCCAGACGCCTAAAGATCTTCTTCTCCTCTCCGACAGCCAAGTCAGCCGAGCATCTCACCGGTCAACCAATCACGCTGAGATCGACATGGCTCGCCAAAGAGGTTGTACACTTTTTGCATCTCTTTTTTACTCTATGATTTACATTGTCACTGACACTGTCAAGTAACGGCGAAATATGTATTTCCTCATAGACAACTAGTGAAGGGTGCTGCGTACCCGGATTTGCTATCGTATTGACTCTCCTTAACACCATATTATTTATCTCTGCGGTTTGCTGGTGCATTTGCTATGCCTGGGATGAGCTATCTATCTGGCTGGGGTCCAATGTATAAAAGTGCACCAAATTTTTTAATGCTTTATCCTTTGCGTTACATACCACAGAGGGTATGTAGATGCCACCTCCTTCCTGGATTCTCCCCTCAGTTGGCTGTAGATCATCCAGTTGTAAATAGATATAAGGATGCACGTATGGAATAAAATTTCCTATGAAGTTGTAACTAGCTCTTATTCATGGATTCTCCGCTAGGCCAAAGTTGGAGTCCAAGGTCAGATGAGCCAGTTAGAAATGTGTATTATTTGCTATGTGACACGCTATAGAGAGTAAGAACGCTCAGATATTTAATTTCATCTTCTTGTTCTCCGCGCTGATTTAGATAGTCATTAGTATCCAAGATAGTGTTCTTGCTCCAATTAAGTTTTATTATGTCATTATCTAATCCGGATCTTTCTTTTTGGTAGCTCACGTCCACCATTCGACGGCTCGTTGGGATGAAGCGGCCCGGACCAACCTTACACGTACTCTTACGTGAGACCGGTTCCACCGACAAACATGCACTAGTTGCATAAGGTGGCTAGCGGGTGTCTGTCTCTCCTACTTTAGTCGGATCGGATTCGATGAAAAGGGTCCTTATGAAGGGTAAATAGCAATTGGCATATCACGTTGTGGTTTTGCGTAGGTAAGAAACGTTCTTGCTAGAAACCCATAGCAGCCACGTAAAACATGCAAACAACAATTAGAGGACGTCTAACTTGTTTTTGCAGGGTATGCTATGTGATGTGATATGGCCAAAAGGATGTGATGAATGATATATGTAATGTATGAGATTGATCATGTTCTTGTAATAGATGATCATGGAGCCCCAAGATGGAGATCAAAGGAGCTACATGATATTGGCCATATCATGTCACTATTTGATTGCATATGATGTTTATCATGTTTATACATCTTATTTGCTTAGATCGACGGTAGTAAATAAGATGATCCCTCATTAAAATTTCAAGAAGTGTTCTCCCCTAACTGTGCACCGTTGCTACAGTTCGTCGTTTCGAAGCACCACGTGATGATCGGGTGTGATAGATCCTTACGTTCACATACAACGGGTGTAAGACAGTTTTACACAGCAAATACACTTGGGGTTAACTTGACGAGCCTAGCATGTGCATAGACATGGCCTCGGAACACAGAAGACCGAAAGGTCGAGCATGAGTCGTATGGTAGATACGATCAACATGATGATGTTCACCGACGTTGACTAGTCCGTCTCACGTGATGATCGGACACGGCCTAGTTCACTCGGATCATGTAATCACTTAGATGACTAGAGGGATGTCTATTTAAGTGGGAGTTCATAAGATGAACTTAATTATCCTGAACATAGTCAAAAGATCTTAGCAAATTACGTCGTAGCTCGCGCTTCAGTTCTACTGTTTAGATATGTTCCTAGAGAAAAAAATTAGTTGAAAGTTGATAGTAGCAATTATGCGGACTAGGTCCGTAAACTGAGGATTGTCCTCATTGCTTCATAGAAGGCTTATGTCCTTAATGCACCGCTCAGTGTGCTGAACCTCGAACGTTGTCTGTGGATGTTGCGAACATCTGACATACACATTTTGATAACTACATGATAGTTCAGTTAAACGGTTTAGGGTTGAGGCACCAAAGACGTTTTGAAACGTCATGAAACATATGAGATGTTTTGAGGGCTGAAATTGGAATTTCAGGCTCGTGCCCACGTCAAGAGGTATAAGACCTCCGACGATTTTCTTAACCTGCAAACTAAGGAGAAAAGCTCAATTGTTGAGCTTGTGCTCGGATTGTCTGAGTACAACAATCATTTGAATCAAGTGGGAGTTGATCTTCCAGATAAGATAGTGATGTTTCTCCGAAGTCATTACCACCAAGCTGCTAGAGCTTCGTGATGAACTATAATATATCAGGGACATATATGATGATCCTTGAGTTGTTCGTGATGTATGACACTGCGAAAGTAGAAATCAAGAAGGAGCATCAATTGTTGATGGTTAGTGAAACCACTAGTTTCAAGAAGGGCAAGGGCAAGAAGGGATACTTCATGAAACGGCAATTCAGCTGCTGCTCTAGTGAAGAAACCCAAGGTTGAACCCAAACCCGAGACTAAGTGCTTCTGTAATAAAGGGAACAGCCACTGGAGCAGAATTACCCTAGATACTTGGTAGATTAGAAGGCTGGCAAGGTCGATAGAAGTATATTGGATATACATTGTGTTGATGTGTACTTTACTAGTACTCCTAGTAGCACCAGGGTATTAGATACCGGTTCGGTTGCTAAGTGTTAGTAACTCGAAATAAAAGCTACGGAATAAACGGAGACTAGCTAAAGGTGAGCTGACGATATGTGTTGGAAGTGTTTCCAATGTTGATATGATCAAGCATCGCACGCTCCCTCTACCATCGAGATTGGTGTTTGCGTTGAGCATAGACATGATTGGATTATGTCTATCGCAATACGGTTATTCATTTAAGGAGAATAATGGTTACTCTGTTTATTTGAATAATACCTTCAATGGTCTTGCACCTAAAATGAATGGTTTATTGAATCTCGATCGTAGTGATACACATGTTCATGCCAAAAGATAGTAATGATAGTACCACCTACTTGTGGCACTGCCACGTAAGTCATATCGGTATAAAACGCATGAAGAAGCTCCATGTTGATGGATCTTTGGGCTCACTCGTTTTTGAAAAGTTTGGGACATGCGAACCATGTCTATTGGTATATATGCATGAAGAAACTCCATGCAAATGGACCGTTTTGTACTCGCTTGATTTTGAATCACTTGAGACATGCAAATCATACCACATGGGCAAGATGACTGAAAGCCTCGTTTTTCAGTAAAATGGAACAAGAAAGCAACTTGTTGGAAGTAATACATTTTTGATGTGTGCAGTCCAATGAGTGCTGAGGCATGTAGTGGATATCGTTATGTTCTTACTTCACAGATGATTTGAGTAAATGTTGAGTATATTTACTTGATGAATCACGAGTCTGAATTATTGAAAGGTTCAAGTAATTTCAGGGTGAAGTTGAAAGATCGTCGTGACAAGAGGATAAAATATCTATGATATGATCATAGAGATGAATATCTGAATTACGAGTTTGGCACAGAATTAAGACATTGTGGAAATTGTTTCACAACTGATACAGCCTGGAACACCATAGTGTGATGGTGTGTCCGAACATCATAACTGCACCCTATTGGATATGATGCATACCATGATGTCTCTTATCAAATTACCACGATAGTTTATGGGTTAGGCATTAGAGACAACCACATTCACTTTAAATAGGGCACCACGTAATTCCGATGATATGACACCGTATGAACTATGGTTTAGAGAAACCTAAGCTGTCATTTCTTGAAAGTTTGGGGCTGCGACGCTTATGTGAAAAAGGTTTCAGGTAGATAAGCTCGAACCCAAAGCGGATAAATGCATCTTCATAGGACAACCCAAAACAGTTGGGTATACCTCCTGTCTCAGATCCGAAAGCAATAAAGGATTGTTTCTAGAATCGGGTCCTTTCTCGAGGAAAAGTTTCTCTTGAAAGAATTGAGTGGGAGGATGGTGGAGACTTGATGAGGTTATTGAACCGTCTCTTCAACTAGTGTGTGGCAGGGCACAGGAAGTTGTTCCTATGGCACCTACACCAATTGAAGTGGAAGCTTATGATAGTAATCATGAAACTTCAGATCAAGTCACTAACAAACCTCGTGGGATGACAAGGATGCGTACTACTTCAGAGTGGTACGTAGTCCTGTCTTGGAAGTCATGTTGCTAGACAACAATGAACCTACGAGCTATGGAGAAGTGATGGTGGGCCCGGATTTCGATAAATGGCTCGAGGCCATATAATCTGAGAGAGGATCCATGTATGAAAACAAAGTGTAGACTTTGGAGAAACTACTTGATGGTCGTAAGGCTGTTAGGTACATATGGATTTTAAAAGGAAGACGGACAATGATGGTAAATGTCACCATTAAGAAAGCTCTACTTGTTGTTAAGATGTTTCCCGACAAGTTCAAGGAGTTGACTACGATGAGACTTTCTCACTCGTAGCGATGCTAAGAGTCTGTTGGAATTATATTAGCGATTACTGCATTATTTATGAAATCTTGCAGATAGGATATCAAAACATTGTTTCCTCGATGATTTTCTTGAGGAAAGGTTGTATGTGATACAACCGGAAGGTTTTGTCAATCCTGAAAGATGCTAATAAGTATGCAAAGCTCCAGCAATCCTTCTGAGGACTGGAGTAAGCATCTCGGAGTTGGAATGTATGCTTTGATGAGATGATCAAAGATTTTGGGTGTATACAAAGTTTGTGAGAAACTTGTATTTCCAAAGAAGTGAGTGGGAGCACTATAGAATTTCTAATGAGTATATGTTTTAACATATTGTTGATCGGAAATGACGTAGAATTTCTAGAAAGCATATAGGGTTATTTGGAAAGTGTTTTTCAATGGAAAGCCTGGATTAAGCTACTTGAGCATTGAGCATCAAGATCTATAAGGATAGATCAAAACGCTTAATAGTACTTTCAAATGAGCACATGCCTTGACGTGATCTTGAAGGTGTTCAAGATGGATCAGTCAAAGAAGGAGTTCTTGCCTGAGTTGTAAGGTATGAAGTTAAGACTTAAAGCTCGACCGCGGCAGAATAGAGAGAAAGGACGAAGGTCGTCCCCTATGCTTAAGACATAGGCTCTACAGTATGCTATGCTGTGTACCGCACCTGAAGTGTGCCTTGCCATGAGTCAGTCAAGGGGTACCAGAGTGATTCAAGAATGGATCACAGGACAGCGGTCAAAGTTATCCTTAGTGACTAGTGGACTAAGGAAGTTTCTCGGTTATGGAGGTGGTAAAAAGAGTTTGTCGTAAAGGGTTACGTCGATGCAAGCTTAACACCTATCCGGATAGCACTGAGTAGAGATACCAGATGCATATAATGGAGCAACAATTTAGAATAGCTCCAAGTAGAACAGTTATTTGGAATAGCTCCAAATAGAGCGTGGTAGCTACATCTAGGAGATGACATAGAGATTTGTAAAGCACACACGGATCTGAAAGGTTCGGACCCGTTGACTAAAACCTCTCTCACAAGCAACATGATCAAACCCAGAACTCACTGAGTCTTAATCACATGATGATGTGAACTAGTTTAGTGACACTAGTAAACTCTTTGGGTGTTAGTCACATGGCGATGTGACCTGTGAGTGTTAATCACATGGCGATGTGAACTAGATTATTGACTCTAGTGCAAGTGGGAGACTGTTGGAAATATGCCCTAGAGGCAATAATAAATTGGTTATTATTATATTTCCTTGTTCATGATAATCGTTTATTATCCATGCTATAATTGTATTGATAGGAAACTCAGATACATGTGTGGATACATAGACAACACCATGTCCCTAGTAAGCCTCTAGTTGACTAGCTCGTTGATCAATAGATGGTTACGGTTTCCTAACCATGGACATTGGATGTCATTGATAACGGGATCACATCATTAGGAGAATGATGTGATGGACAAGACCCAATCCTAAGCATAGCACTAGATCGTGTAGTTCATATGCTATAGCTTTTCTAATGTCAAGTATCATTTCCTTAGACCATGAGATTGTGCAACTCCCGGATACCGTAGGAATGCTTTGGGTGTATCAAACGTCACAACGTAACTGGGTGACTATAAAGGTGCATTACAGGTATCTCCGAAGTGTCTGTTGGGTTGGCACGAATCGAGACTGGGATTTGTCACTCCGTGTAAGCGGAGAGGTATCTCTGGGCCCACTCGGTAGGACATCATCATATGCGCAATGTGACCAAGGAGTTGATCATGGGATGATGTGTTACGGAACGAGTAAAGAGACTTGCCGGTAACGAGATTGAACTAGGTATTGGATACCGACGATCGAATCTCGGGCAAGTACAATACCGCTAGACAAAGGGAATTGTATACGGGATTGATTAAGTCCTTGACATCGTGGTTCATCCGATGAGATCATTGTGGAACATGTGGGAACCATCATGGGTATCCAGATCCGCTGTTGGTTATTGACCAGAGAACGTCTCGGTCATGTCTGCATGTCTCCCGAACCCGTAGGGTCTACACACTTAAGGTTCGGTGACGCTAGGGTTATGAAGATATATGTGTATGCAGTAACCCGAATATTGTTCGGAGTCCCGGATGAGATCCCGGACGTCACGAGGAGTTCCGGAATGGTCCGGAGGTAAAGAATTATATATAGGAAGTGCTGTTTCGGCCATCGGGACAAGTTTCGGGGTTATCGGTATTGTACCGGGACCACCGGAAGGGTCCCGGGGGCCCACCGGGTGGGGCCACCTGTCCCGGGGGGGCCACATGGACTGTAAGGGGTGCGCCTTGGCCTATATGGGCCAAGGGCACCAGCCCCTATAGGCCCATGCGCCTAGGGTTTCCATATGGGAGGAGTCCCACTAGTGGAAGGCACCTCTAGGTGCCTTGGGGGGGAGGGAAACCTCCCTTGGGCAGCCGCACCTAGGAGATTGGATCTCCTAGGCTGGCGCACCACCCCCCCTTGGCCCTCCTATATATAGTGGGGGAGAGGAGGAACTTCATACACCAGCCCCTGGCGCCTCCCTCTCTCCCCGTTACGTCTCTCCCTCGTAGTATAGGCGAAGCCCTGCTACTGTGACGCCCTGCATCCACCACCACGCCGTCGTGCTGCTGGATCTCCATCAACCTCTCCCTCCTCCTTGCTGGATCAAGGCGTGGGAGACGTCTCCGGGCTGTACGTGTGTTGAACGCGGAGGTGCCGTCCGTTCGGCACTTGATCATCGGTGATTTGAATCACGACGAGTACGACTCCATCAACCCCGTTCTCTTGAACGCTTCCGCTTAGCGATCTACAAAGGTATGTAGATGCACTCTCCTTCCCCTCGTTTCTAGTCTCTCCATAGATAGATCTTGGTGACACGTAGGAAAATTTTGAATTTCTGCTACGTTCCCCAACAAAAACAACATGCTACAGGACCTGAACATGGCAAAGTAAAACATGGCATGGAGCTACTCAAATAGCTTAACAAAAGTCCCTTAGTGACCTTGAGCCAAAAAGGATCAGAAAATCTACTAACAAGCACGTGAACATAGCAAAAGCATAATCAGTTTTTAGACTTAGTGAAAACTGGCACATGTTGAAACATAACTCAAATAGGCATGTTTACGAGCTCGATGCACTCACTACGAAATAAGTCATGATAAGCTAAGCATACATCTATCAAGAACACACAAAATGCAAGCTAGACATGGCAAGAACAATAGCATAGCATGCACGGATCAACTACAACATCATCGGCAAATTTGCAAACAAGTTGACAATCTGCCCAGATTCACAACTCGATTGACTCAAGCTAGGGTGCTCCATAATTGCAAACAAAGACATAGATGGATAGAGCACTACAAGATTAATAAAACACCCTTACTGATCATCCTCAAAAGAGGCACGGATCACTAGGAAACAACATGAACATATGACAACATGAGATAAACAGCTCAAGGACTTAGTGGAAATGCTAAGTCCCTGAAAAGAGAATTACCAAGTGCACCACTTTGCAAGCTTGCACTAGGCACCACACACATCACAAAAAAACATGGGTTGCACCTCTGGAAAGATGACAAAACCCTTAACAAAACATATGTAGAGTATCAGGGCATATCATGCACACAATAATCATGGCAAAAATGACAAAAAGCTAAATGGAGCAGCAGATCTGACAAATATCTCAAGTAGCCTCCTTCTAACAGCATTTCGGGCATCAAGATGAACTCAAATGAAAATGATGCAATGGAATGAAATGATGTACTCTCTGAGATGAACATTTTGATATGCTATATGCATGAATCGGAGCTACGGATGCAAAGTTACGAGGCTATGAACAGGAGCACTTGGATCTGCAAATCCGAGGACTTGGTGGAAAAAATCAACCTAGGGTTACTGTTCACGGCGAGATCTGGATCGGCGAAAACACTATAGCAGCGGCACGGAAGTCGAGGATGGCCGGACTTGGCGGGCTCGCCGGCCGGAGGAGGCCGATGGGGATCGCCGGCGTGCTCTCGCCGGAGCACGGGACGGCGGGTGCGGCGTCGGGGTGGCAAGGGCGGCGCGGCCGTGGGCGATGGCGGCGGCCAGTCGGCGACCGAGGCGGAGGCGGCGGCGTGCGGCGATGGCGGGCGGCGGCGCGGTGCCGGCGCGGTGGCGGCGGGGATCCGGCGAGCGGCGCGGGAAGGAGGAGGTCGGGCGGCGGCGGAGAAGACCCGGGCCCCGGGGGCTCTCCTCGTGCCCGGCGGGCCGCGGGCGGTGGTGGAGGCGATCTGCCACGTGGCAGGCGGCGGTTGGCGGAGGCGGAGTGTCCGGCGCGGCGCGCGGAGGCGATTTTTTAGGGTTTCGGGGAAGAGGAAGATCCGGATTCGGAGGGGTTCTTTAAATAGGCATAGAGGGAGCTAGGAGAGTCCAAATGAGGTGCGGTTTTCGGCCACGCGATCGTGATCGAACGCTCTAGATGATGGAGCAGAGTTAGGTGGGTTTTGGGCCAAATTGGAGGGGTGTTGGGCTGCAACACGCACGAGGCCTTTTCGGTTCCTCGGTTAACCGTTGGAGTATCAAACGAAGTCCAAATGATATGAAACTTGACAGGCGGTCTACCGGTAGTAAACCAAGGCCGCTTGGCAAGTCTCGGTCCAATCCGGAAATGTTTAATCCCCACACACGAAAGAAAGCTAGAAATGACCACCAGAGGAGAACGAAGCGCCGGAATGCAAAACGGACAACGGGGAAAATGCTTGAATGCATGAGATGAACACGTATGCAAATGCAATGCACATGATGACATGATATGAGATGCATGACAATGATAACAACACATGGAGACAAAAAACCGAACCCGAGAAAATAAAATAACTTAACGCCAGAAACGGCAAGAGTTGGAGTACAAATTGGGAAAGTTACATCCGGGGTGTTACAGGTAACCCCCCGGTACTCCGGTAAAATCCCGATTTCACCCGGAACGTTTCCGATATCCAAATATAGGCTTCCAATTTATTGATCTTTATGTCTCGACCATTTCGAGACTCCTCGCCATGTCCGTGATCACATCCGGGACTCCGAACAACCTTCGGTACATCAAAACACAAAAACCCTAATTACGATCGTCACTGAACTTTAAGCATGCGGACCCTACGGGTTCGAGAACTATGTAGACATGACCGAGACACTTCTCCGGTCAATAACCAATAGCGGAACCTGGATGCTCATATTGGCTCCTACATATTCTACGAAGATCTTTATCGGTCAGACCGCATAACAACATACGTTGTTCCCTTTGTCATCGGTATGTTACTTGCCCGAGATTCGATCGTCGGTATCTCAATACCTAGTTCAATCTCGTTACCGGCAAGTCTCTTTACTCATTCCGTAATACATCATCCTACAACTAACTTATTAGTTGCAATGCTTGCAAGGCTTGAGTGATGTGCATTACCGAGAGGGCCCAGAGATACCTCTCCGACAATCGGAGTGACAAATCCTAATCACAAAATACGCCAACCCAACAAGTACCTTCGGAGACACCTGTAGAGCACCTTTATAATCACCCAGTTACGTTGTGAGTTTGGTAGCACACAAAGTGTTCCTCCGGTAAACGGGAGTTGCATAATCTCATAGTCATAGGAACATGTATAAGTTATGAAGAAAGCAATAGCAACAAACTAAACGATCAAGTGCTAAGCTACGGAATGGGGTCAAGTCAATCACATCATTCTCCTAATGATGTGATCCCGTTAATCAAATGACAACTCATGTCTATGGTTAGGAAACATAACCATCTTTGATTAACGAGCTAGTCAAGTAGAGGCATACTAGTGACTCTCTGTTTTTGTCTATGTATTCACACATGTATTATATTTCCGGTTAATACAATTCTAGCATGAATAATAAACATTTATCATGATATAAGGAAATAAATAATAACTTTATTATTTCCTCTAGGGCATATTTCCTTCACTACCTTCTTGTAATGGATTGAGTTTTCCTTTGAAGTTATCTTATCGGATCGAGTCTTTAAGGATTTGAGAACACTTGATGTATGTCTTGCATGTGCTTATCTGTGGTGACAATGGGATATTCACGTGATCTACTTGATGTATGTTTTGGTGATCAACTTGTGGGTTCTGTGACCTTGTGAACTTATTCATAGGGGTTGGCACACATTTTCGTCTTGACTCTCCGGTAGAAACTTTGGGGCACTCTTTGAACTTCTTTGTGTTGGTTTGAATAGATGAACCTGAGATTGTGTGATGCATATCGTATAATCAAACCCGCGGATACTTGTGGTGACATTGGAGTATCTTGGTGAGATTAGGGTTTTGGTTGATGTGTGTCTTAAGGTGTTATTTTAGTATGAACTCTAGGGTTGTTTGTGACACTTATAGGAATAGCCCAATAGATCGATCAGAAAGAATAACTTTGAGGTGGTTTCGTACCCTACAATAATCTCTTCGTTTATTCTCCGCTATTAGTGACTTTGGAGTGACTCTTTGTTGCACGTTGAGGGATTGTTATATGATCTAATTATGTTATCATTATTGAGAGAAATTGCACTAGTGAAAGTATGAACCCTAGGCCTTGTTTTCAAGCATTGCAATACCGTTTTCGCTCGCTTTTGCTACTTGCTACCTTGTTGTCTTCTTATTTTCAGATTACAAAAACCTATATCTACCATCCATATTGCACTCGTATCACCATCCCTTCACCGAACCAGTGCACCTATACAATTTATCATTGTATTGGGTGTGTTGGGGACATAAGAGACTCTTTGTTATTTGGTTACATGGTTGTTTGAGAGAGACCATCTTCATCCCGTGCCTCCCATGGATTGATAAACCTTACGCCATCCACTTGAGGGAAATTTGCTACTGTCCTACAAAACTCTGCGCTTGGAGGCCCAACACGAGTCTACAAGAAGAAGGTTGCGTAGTAGACATCAGTCATCCTGATGACAGTCAAAAAATTCCTGCTGCAGAAAAACGTAGTGCTGAAGCTTGTTGTCGGTGAAGAGGCCGTTGAGCTTCACCCACACGGCATGGGCGTCATTACCATCGCTCACGATCGTGTGAAATAGGTCCTTGGAGATGGTGGTGAAGAACCACTGGATGAGCGTGGCGTTGATCGCGGTCCACTCAGAGTCGCCCACCATGGCGCGGGAATCGATGGTACCGTCAACATGATCCACGAGATTGTTCTCGCGGAAGAGCAACTAAAAGTACGTCTTCCACGCGAAGTATGTGGAGTTAGTGGCATCGAGGATGATGGGGACGTGTTCGTGGATGTTGATGTCGCGGATGTCAGCGGGGTGCGGCCCGGCGAAGGGGTTGGAGTAGGTGGAGGCGTTGGATGACACGGCGGCGACGCAGGGATGAGGAGGAGAGGCGGCGGCTAGGGTTAGGTGGTGCGGCGCGGCGGGAGAGGCGGCGCAATAGAGGAGGGGAGGCGCGGCTGCGGGTAGGAGGGGAGGCGCGGCGCGGGGAGGAGGGAACGACGGCGGCGTGGGGCGACGGCGGCGGCTGCGGATGGCAGCGGCGGCGGCTCGAGGTGGCGGCGGCTAGGGTAGGCGGAAGCATTTAGGGTAGGATCGAGATGGTATCTGATACCATGTAGGATTGATTGTGTGCATCGATAATTCTCATTGATCATGCACTAGGCACATATATAGGTACAAGGGCTGCATGATCTCAACCGTATCCGCTATACAGGGAAAAGATCAGGAGATATCGCTAAGCTAGGAAGTAAATACAAGAGATCCTAGCCGCCAGATATACATGCAACGACAACCGTGCTCAACAGGTATCAAACCACAAACCTGAAAATATCAACCAGTGTTCTCCCATAGTTTTGATGCCGCAATGCCAAGGTTGCGATGCACGCACGCAACCATTAAAGTCATCAACCAACATAGGCAAGAGTATCAACACTGGTATTCCAGGGACAGAAAACTGAAAAGCTAGGTCGACGTCGCGAGGAGCCGAGAGTACGAATCACCATTGTCGAGGATGTAGCAGTCGTGATAGATATTGCGAGGACAATCCTCCTCACGGCGACCGTGAGAAAAAAAATCCAAAACCAATCTGGCGAAGCAAGATCTGAAGGACCATACCTAGACAAATTTAATCTGTCAACACCATCATTGACCTCGGGAGAAGATCTAATTGTCGAACGAAAGAACAAAGATTACTTATTGTAGACGATGGCATCTCGAAAGAAGAAGACGATTACTAGCAAAACCCTAAACTAATCTAAGGGCAAGTACAATGGTCCTATTAAGCAAGCTATAAGCGATTCCACCTCAGGGAAATTCTGAGCTGGAGGAGAGTAAAGGCAGGAAAGAGAAGGGAACAAGCGCTTCGTCAATCGCCCGCATGTAGCACAAGATGTGAGAAAGTTCCACCCGCTTTGCAGCCTGAAGCAAGTGCTAGCGCTATCACTCCCGATCTCCCGCGACTCATCATCCAATCAACTGTGTTTTCCATGCATGCATACATTAATTACTCCAGCCAACCTGCAGCTCGTAATAAGCCAGCCTTATTACACGTGACTTCTTTTGCAGAGGCTATCGCTGACATGGTACTAGTATATAGCCAGTAGCCAACGCTTCTATTAACCATGCTCTAATGAAAACACTATTAACAACTTCACTAGAGACCGGGTTCCCCACCCCTCCAGGCGCCGTTCAAAGGAGCGAGAACCGATCTATGGTGGAGGTGAAGGTGGTGGCGGCGGTTAGGTTTTTTCAGGAGGAACTCTCGTGGAGGCGGGGGCGGCTAGGTACAATCAATTTTCTTGTTATTAAAAAAACTAGCTACATATATATGACAGGGTTTCTCTAACTTAAATCACGTGACTTTATGGTGTCTAACCCATGGGTCCCACAAACAAATTGGTCCACGGCTCACAACCACCCAAAATTACATTTATAGGCAACTTATAAGTAGAGCATCTTCCTCCCAATATATAGGAAGATCTCATACTAAATTTCAGTTTTTATACGAAGAGAAGTTATACCCTACTAGTAATATTTTTTGCGATTATATTTAAGGTAAAAGAATATTGCGCAAAGGAATGTTGCCTTAAAAGCGAAACATGAGATTTTCCCAAGACCCAAAGCCAAGGCAGCAGAGAAGAAAAATAATAACCCTAGGCGCTGCTGTACAGCTGGGCCGCCGCAAGCTACGCCCCCTTCCCCTCCGCCCGTCTGAACCCTCGCCGAAAATATCTCCCCGCTGCTCGCCTGTACCCTCCCTGCCCTCTTTACCTCTTTCTTTCTTGTGTCCCAAGCCAAAACCTCCCCGCCCGACGCGGGTCTCGCGAGCATCGGGCCGTCCACGTACGCGCTTCGACACCGCCGCGCCGTCCGATCGCAGGCCAACGCGGCGTGCGAACGTGCCAACCGCGACCGAGCGGAAAGGAAAGCAAGCGCGGCGCGAGCTGTACCGCGGCCCTCTCGCAGATCCGCCCCCGCGATATCCAGTATTTCAAACCGTGCCCCTGAGGCCCACCCCGCGTCATTCGCCGCTGACCGTGCGAGGCGCGATTCATTACCTGCGCGGAGGGCCGGGGCGCAAAATCGCCGGGCACGAACCATCGGTTGGTTACTCGGCTCCGCTGCTATAATTAGGCAAGCTAGGGGGCACGTCCCGTCTCGTCTCCCTCGTCCGCCGCCGCGTGTTCGGAAGCGAGCGAACCCCGCTCCCCTCCTCCTCGCCTTGGTAACCCACCCCGCCCCACCGCCGCCCCGCTCATACGCAGATCGACGCAGCGCCAATGTCGACGGGGGGAGCTTCGCTGGTGCGCCGCGCCCTCGAGGCCGTGCGCCGGACGCCGCGCTGGCAGAAGAGGCTCGTCGTCCTCACCGTAGGGTGCGTGCGCCGTCTCCCCTCCTCTCCCCTCTCCTCTCCCTTTCCCGCCGCCTCCTCATGTTTTGATCCGTTGCTCGTGTTCACTTGTTCGATCGATCCGTACGTGCGACGCCGTGCATTGTGCGCGCTAGCTGTGCGGCCTGCCCTTTGCTGGTTCGGCAAAATTTGCCACCTTTTGGTGCTTGCTGAGATTTTCTTAATCTGTAGTTCCGCGGAAAGGATCCGAACCGCGGATTTAAGCGGGCTGATTGATTTGTTTAATTGACGAATTGCTCCGGTGATGACCAGCAACTCCATTACTGCACCATAGATGTTTCGCTTTTGCCCTTGTGAGTTGATAATATTACTTGTAGATCCATCTATACATTGTAGAGCCAGTAAAGTAAATGGATCTAATTGTCTGCCGCGTGCGTTGTGTTCGTGGGCGTGAGGGATTAATTATGTTGTAACTTGCAAGATCCTTCCATTTCCGTCTCCGGCCTGAAATTTCAAGCTGGCTTCATTAGGTCGTTCTTGGCATTCGGAAATTCTGTGATTTTGAAGTAGAAACCTACTAGTACATCACATTATTTATTTAGTGCTGAAGATACGGAGGCCAACACAGACAATATGCCTTGCATAGTATATAAGGCGATCATGTCTTTACATTTGTTCGTAACAAGTGGAGTTGGGTATTAGCTACAACTATACAATCCTAAATACTGTTGCCCATGTGGATACAGTAAGGTAGCAGAATAGTATGGTTAGTCTATTTATACCACAGTAAAAATAAAGTAAGGTTTTAAACCAATTTGATGTTGTAGTGCTGTGTTGCACAATCTAGTTCGTAAGATAATCTGTCCATTTTTACCTGCAAACCAGTGTCACCATTGGAACCTATTACTAAAATAAGGGATATTTTTACCATAGTAAGTTACTTCGTTTATAGTTATATAAGTTACTAATTGGTAAATGGACTAAATCTTTAGCTTATAAGCCACATAAATGTTTGAAGTGGCATTTATTTGTTTATGAACATTATTTTATATCAGAACCCTTGACACTTTATTTCTTCAACCTCATTGCAGAGCTGGCACTTTAAGCTATGCTTGCCAGGATAACCGTGTTCTTCAAATCAGTGATGGAACGGGGGGCAAGAAAAAAGTGGTTATACTTGGAACTGGTTGGGCAGGTGCAAGTTTCTTGAGAAATATCGACACTTCTTTGTATGATGTCCATGTGGTATCACCTCGCAACTATTTTATGTTCACTCCTCTGTTGCCGAGTGTGACATGTGGCACGGTTGAAGCACGCAGTATTGTGGAGCCAATTCGCAATATTGTGAGAAAGGTACTGTTTTGATAGTATAGTACATATGTGGGTCTTACTTTTCTATTCTGCATCATTTTGTATCTTCCTAGTATGTTGTACCTTATAGGCAAGTAAAATTGTACTAGTTTGACCAATACCATTGATATATCTGAAGTGTTGGCACGGTAAACTTGTGTATTTTGCAGAGAGGTGGTGCATTCAGATTCTGGGAAGCAGAGTGCTACAAGATTGATCCAAAAAGCAAGAAGATCCACTGCAAATCAGGTGATGGAACCAATGCTGACGCCAATGGGGAGTTTGTTGTGGATTATGACTACCTTGTTGTAACTGTTGGAGCGAAACCAAATACTTTCAACACCCCAGGAGTTGCTGAAAATTGCCATTTCCTGAAGGTCAGTACCTACCTGTGTTATCCGTCATTAGATAGATACAAATTGTACTTCCATTTTTTGATTTATCCCATACTAAACCTTGATCAAATAACTGTGCGTGCTGCTCTGTTTAACATACCTTTATTCATCAAGTTAATGCAATACACTCCAATTGACAATTTTTTCCCAATTGTACTGACAAACTATGCGCTTATCCCCTTTAGTAGGATAGCAGCTTGCATCTATTTGCTGTGTCCTTTCATCATGATAACTATGTGTTGTGTGCTGCTGTGCATTACTTGTGAGTGCGTGCCCTTGAGCGCAAGTGTTTTATAGGTTACATTCTATTGCAAAGCAGCTATATATACATTTTGTACAATTTGTCGTAATTTGATATATCTGTTATTGTGTAGGAAGTAGAAGATGCTCAAAAGATTAGGAAGAGTGTCATGAAATGTTTTGAAAGAGCTGCACTTCCTAATCTTACTGATGAAGAGCGGAAGAAGAACGTTCATTTTGTTGTTATTGGTGGTGGCCCAACAGGGGTAGAATTTGCTGCAGAGTTGCATGACTTTGTCAATGAGGACTTGGCAAAGTTGTATCCTGATGTAAAGAAGTATGTGAATATTTCAGTAATTGAAGCTGGAGAGCATATCCTTACGATGTAAGACCCTTGAGACATCTTCAGCACTTTTTTGTGGCATTTGTAAAATATTCACTTTTGAATTTGTCATTTCTTTTATATTCAACTGAGTAGGAATTTCCTGGCAGCACTAGCACATATATTACAGATACCTTAGATCTGGTGATAATTTTTTTTTCATGTTTCATGCAGGTTTGACAAAAGAATCACCAATTTTGCCGAGGATAAGTTCAAGAGGACAGGCATAGATTTGAAGACAAATTTTAAGGTCGTGAAGGTGTCTGATAAGACGATAACCATGAGTAATCCTTTAACTGGAGAGATTGCTGTTCCTTACGGCCTGGCTGTTTGGTCCACTGGAATCGGAACCCGTCCCATAATTATGGATTTCATGAAGCAAGTTGGTCAGGTATATCCCGGTCTGCATCCATAACAAATCATATTTCACTATTCACATTTAAGATGTTCAATACATTTTTTGTAGGCAAACAGGCGTGTGCTAGCAACTGATGAGTGGCTTAGGGTTCTTGGATGTGACAATGTATATGCACTTGGTGACTGTGCAACTATAAGTCAAAGAAAAGTGATGGTACGCGCATTGATCAATTTTGAAGTATCATTTTAGTTTACCATGTCAGATATTTCAACATTTGAGTTGGACTTGGAAGTTTTATATAGGAGTAACACTTTCAAGTTTTAGGGAATATTTTCTGTTGGTATGATGCTTTAATCGACATGAGTATCCTTTCTTTCTCTCTTGAGGTGGAAAAGTTTAGCTTCTTAGATGATAACCATTCTTCTGTCCCCCTATAGAAGAATGCTCTACATTTGTTTTAGCAAAAAAAAAACCATGCTATGCCAACTAGTATACATGTTTATACTTGATGATTTTCCGGCATTTCAGTGGTTTCTGACATCTGTGTTTGATTATTATTCATTACAGGAAGATGTTGATTCAATCTTCCGGGTAGCAGACAAGGATAATTCTGGCACTCTGTCTGTAAAGAACATAAAAAATGTTCTTGGCGACATCTATCAAAGGTACCCACAGGTGGAGTTGTATCTTAAAACCAACCAAATGAAGGGCTTCCATGACCTACTGAAAGACAAGGAGACAGAAGAACTGAACATTGAAGAATTCAAGAAAGCCCTTGCTCAAGTGGACTCGCAAGTCAAGATGCTCCCAGCAACAGCTCAGGTAATTGCTGTGTATGTCTTAGGAACTCAACATTGCCTACTATGCAGAGTGGCAAATCAACTTCAGCGTTGATGATATGCTAAGCATGTAATAATGATTATTCCATGCATCAGGTTGCTGCACAAGAGGGAGCTTATCTGGCAGATTGCTTCAATAGGATGAATACTTGTGAAGAAAATCCTGAAGGCCCTCTGAGGATTAGGGGCGCAGGGCGTCATCGGTTCAAACCTTTCAGGTAATAAATTGGACTGGTTAAAAGTAAACCTTGCATTTTTGCTGTGCAAGGTCAATAAAATGTAAATCTGATTTTTATTATCATCGAGTGCCAGTAAAGGTCTGTAGACATATGTTTGGCAGTTTAGCTATGTCACTCATCGTTCCAAATCAAAGAGGTGCTGATTTGTTGTAGAAATAGAAGAATTTCATTGTCATAGCTATAATTGATCATCCCAAATTGCACATGTACAGGTACAGGCATCTCGGCCAGTTTGCTCCGCTGGGTGGAGAGCAGACTGCTGCACAGCTGCCTGGTGATTGGGTACATGTAGGCCACAGCACTCAATGGCTGTGGTATTCTGTCTATGCAAGGTAAGTCTCTCGCTATCCAGTATGCTTTGTTCCTTCTCCACTTCAAGCACTGATTGGATGCTGGTTCTAATGGTTATTTATTTACTCTTTACCAAATACAGCAAGCAATTCAGCTGGCGCACACGGATGCTAGTTGTGACTGATTGGGGAAGGCGTTTCCTCTTTGGAAGGGACTCCAGCAGCCTATAAACTGAACTACAGATTGGGTAGTTCGTCTTCTTTTGCCATCTGAGGATCTGCTAGACTCTGATGCTGCCTTCATCATACCGCATCATTCGTTTCGTTCCACAATTTTGAGAGCTCAGTTCGTTAATAGCTTAGCAAGGTTTTGTTCGCAAATTTTGTTCTTGCCAGATACGGTTTATATCCTTTTTATGTCTTGTCTTAATACACCTGCATCGTTCAGGTGTCCCTAGTAGAGATGATCAGAGGACGACTTGTGTCCATCTCATTCATTACGAATATTTGCCCTTCTTTCATGAGAATACAGTCTAGATTCCTCTTTGTTAGAACGATTCATTTGTCTTTTCAAATGAAACTTTGGGCACGGCCGCTGAATAGGGAGCAATCGCCCTGGTTCTTGTGCCTGATTTTATTAATGTGATTCTCGCAGAGCATAATCAATCATCGGTTGATTACGACAACGTCAAATCCCCGCTCCTAGGTTGTGGATCCCCATGACTAATCGGGCGTTGACAACTTGTTTGAGAACAAACCGCACTCCGTACTGACCTCCCACGACACATCCAAGCTGGTTTAACAATGGTCAGTCCTCTGTGGACCCAGAGCTGAGTTGTGGAGTGGAGTTGATCCGAACAGGCACTAATTAGCATTCCACTGATCAACCTCCTGTACCAATGAATGCATGCGGTCGTCTTTTTCGCGGACCGTGGACTCGTGTTCAGTGCCGATGGAGAGGCGACTCTTCTCGGGTGGCCTCCTTGCTCTCTTGGAAAGGTCGCGTACAGCCGCCGTTGCTGCGCAGCCGGCTGTGCCATCGCGTAGTTGCCCACGCCTTATTGATAACGTGATTATAGAGACAAAAGTAACGAACAGCGATCACATTATTGATAACGAATAGGCATCCGTTCGGTAACAAGTCGCGACATTTGCCAAAAGCAACTGTTGGTGATTAGGCAGGGATTAAAATCTTAATTAATTAATACAATTAATTCTCAACACTTCTGAGCCTGCACCACGTGACCCGCATGTTAATGATGATAACATACAACAAGCGCTCAAATTGAAAAAAAAAATTCAACAAATCATACAACGGAATGATTCTGGTAACCATGGCCGCCTATAACTCATAACATGGCCGCCTATAATAATAACATCTACTCCGTATTTTTCGAAGGATGATGGAATATATGGAGCTTTTTTTTTGATGGGATGGAATATACGGAGTTCACCACCATTGATGTTTTATAACTTATACTTCTTCATGTACTCGCGGAATATGACTCGGTCAAAAATGGTTCTATTATCTTCTGATAAAAGCTCCTTTATTGGTCCATATGGTCTATCAAGATCATCAGTGCTCAAAAAGCATGCGATTGAGATACGTGGTTGTACGGTTGGTTTGAGCAGAACCCGGTGCTCCACGCTCTTGAACCCCCCGTTTGTAATAATCTACACAATTGTGAAAAGAAGAAATAAGAAATTTGATTTCAAACAAATCCATCATAGTGATCAATGAGCGTTGGTGATTAATTTATTAAAAATGTTTATGGCTAATTCATTTTGAAATTATTAAAAAATAAAACTATTCTTTATAAAATTACCTTTTTCTTAAATTTTGAACTTGTTTCAAAACCGTCCATAAATCTTTAATAACAAATAAAAATCAATTTTGGAAAACGTGACATTAACAACAAGAATAAAAATATGCATGTGATTGGTCCAATATCAATTGGTAACGTCATTTCATATAGTTTTTTCCCTATTTACTAATAGTTCAGAGTTTATGCACTATTTTGATATAATTTTAAAATTAAAGACTAGAACTTGAGATAATGAAAGATTTGAAAATATATTGTATTCAATCTTATATCAACACCCATTCACAAAAAAGAGGTACTAAAAAATACATAATTTATATATTAGATTAAATTGGGATACAATTGTATACTAACAATAAAAAATAATTATTTGAAAATAAAATTTATAGTAGAATATTGTAAGTAAAAAATATTCCTAACGGAGGGAGTAGAAGATAAGATAATTGACTTATGATCGGAAGTAAATAAACATTTAAATATGTTTTTCATATGAATGAATGTATAAATATATAACTGATGTATATCAATTTGGTTAGGTGAAAGTGTGACGATACCTGCATCATGTCACCCATATTTGCCAGCAATGCACCCTTGACTGGAGGAACATCGATCCAAACATCTTGATGAAGAACTTGAAGGCCGCCGACACTGTCTTGGAGGAGCAAGGTCAGAAACCCAAGGTCGGTATGCTTGGTCCCACCCATGGTCAAATGTGGCTCTGGACATATCGGGAAATAGTGACACGCCATTGACCTTGAGTTGAAGCATCTTGTGGTCGCTAGATAATCACTTCCAAGACCTAAAGCTTCTGATAATAACTCAGACAACTTCCTCATAACTCCATCGATGCCTTCCATGTACCTCCTCACTTCTTCTCTGTACACTTTCACAATGTTATAAAAAAGATCGTTTTATCTTTATTATAAACAAAAACACCCTTCACTTTAGTTATAAATTAAAGATTGATCTCTATTATATTAGAAAGAAAATTACATTTGGTTTTCTAGATTGGAGTGATATATTAATACTAAAGTAACCAAATTTAAAGTCATTTACATCCTCATAGAAAATAGAAGTCAAAGAATCATCCCCAACAGGAAGACCAACTAGAATCATATATGAAGTTAAAAGTGTCATAAGTCGAAGAGGCCCAAACTCTACTCATACACCAGAATCATCATGACCGGTCTTATGCACAATTCGTGTGAGCCGTCTTTAACTTTACTAAAAAGTAGATTAAAAAATCTTTAAATATTAATATTTTATTTATGAATAGAGCATAAAATCATAAATTAACCAAAAATATAGGTTTTGATAATGGCGGATCCAGAAAAACAACAATATTATTTAGGCTAATGAGAAATAAAAAGAATCTGACCTCTTACACAAAGGATGATATGGTTAACCAAGTGCGCTAATCTTTCATATTTATTAATATTATAGTAAATTTTTGTTAGTTGTATGTACATCTGCATATATCAAAGACTAGTTATTCTATGAGTATAAAAAAAGACAGGTTATTCTAAAAGAAAACCCTGAACTCAGAATGAATCAGCTAGCTAACCAAGTTTATTAATGACTTCTAATTATGTTCTACCAAAAATAAATGGGGTTCACTTTCACAAGCTATTTTTTTTATTTTTCTAACATGGGAATGCTAATTTAAAAGTTATTTTTTTTAGAAAAGGAGGACGACCCCCGGCCTCTACATAAAAGTTATTTTTTTTGTGTGTGTGTGTGAACTTAGTTATAATGGATCACCTGCAGATTTGTGGTATTGCTTCAAAGCTTGCAGGGTCTTCAAGAACCTTGCAAGACAAGGTATCTCTCCAGTCGGCCGGGGTCGTCACCTTGAAATCTCCATGAAAGCTGAAGAAGTTAACCTTCTGAGCAAAGTCACGCGAGTACCACTTTGCCTTCTCCTCCTGAGGAAGCTCATGGAAAGCTCGGACACCTCTCTGGACTCCCTCGATGACGCCGAGAGGAATCCCGTGATCGACCAGCTGAAAGAATCCCCATGACTCGGCCGCTTTCTTTATCTCCTCCACGATCTCCTTCCGACTCTCTGGGCAATCAAACCCGCTGAGATCAATCACAGGGAATCGAAGGCCGCGAACCTTGTGAAGACGCTCGTCGTCTACGGGGAGTGAAGAGTTGAGGAGGTTCTCCGGAGGGTGTATGAACATGGTGGGAAGCTTGGTGACGCCGGCGTCGACGAGCCCTTTGACGCCGGCTTTGCTCTCGTCGAAGGCTTTGATCTCCGTCTCACGCTGGCTGTAATCCACAACTGGCGCCATGGCTTGTTTGAGCAAGAACAAGTTTGCAGGTGATCGCTCTGTTCTGCCCGTTTATATGTAGGTGGAATCGGGAGCAGGTTTTGAAGATACGTTGGTCTCATCGACGGCCTGTGCTACTGATCAAGCTTTGGTTTGCACGCCTTTTGGCAGCGGAGCACGCTCACGCGCTCGTGCAGTGCGAGGTAGCTATGCTTAATTTGGCGCGAACTTAAACTTGTGCGAGCCGAGCTGGAGCGTTTGCCACAGCCCGTCAGAGAAGAAACAACACCAACAGCAATATAGAAGGATTACTCTCGCGGCAATGATGATGCTCAAATGCCTAGCCCCAACGGTGATCCAAAGTCTGGCCTCGTCCTGGATCAGCTTTAGGATGTAGAGGGGAGGAGGGGAGGCCTGGATTTTCTTTCTGAACACTCTAGCATTTATCGTTTCAAATAACCCAACTGACAACCATAGTGAGGGAAGCCATGGCCTTCTGATTTGTGGTATCTGGCTTTGACATATTAGTCCATCAACTCTTTGTGTTGCGCTCCGTCGCCCATCTATTTATCTAAAGCGCTCCTAGTTCCAACCACTCATTAACCATCCGCCAAACCCGCATCGTGTACAAGCATTTGTGAACACGTGGGAGAAAGTTTCGTTATCCGCTTGCAAAGGGTGCAAATGCTACAATTTACCCAACTGCCTTTTCTCCAACCTATCATCCCTCCAAATCCTGTTTTGTACCGCCAACTAGGAGAAGAATTTGACTTTCGAAGCTTCAGAGTGGTGAAACAACAGCGAATCAAGTATCTCTCCCTTTGTACTGCCAACCTGGGCAGCGGCAGTGGGGCACCCTCTCCCCTTGCCGGAGGGTGGCGACGCGTGGCATCGCCCTCTGGCGGCGCGGCCATGGGACATGGCGACACGGGCTGGCGGCGGTGGCTCAGGGCGTGTGGTGGTTCCCTCTGTCGTGGCGGCGGTGGGATCTGGCTTGGGACCGTCGACCGCGCTGGTGGAGGTGCTGGTTCGGGTGTCCCCTGCACTCGGGCGCTTCTCTGTGCTGCTAGCGGCAGCGAGCTCTGGTGGCCAATGACCAGTGGTGGCACGGGCCTTATGGGGTCTCGGCGTTGGGGATCTGACGTCCGTGAGCCGATTGGTGGCGCAGGAGTGGCGGTGGCGGCCTCCTGCTCCTGGAGATGCGCCAACGGTGCACGGAGCTTGGCGGGTGTCGATGGTGCCGGCCGCATGCCCGCACGTGCAACGAGGATGGCATGGATCTAGGGTTCACACTCGGGCGCTAGAACCGGGCCCCGGGCGGATCAGAGCTAGTGCTTCGGGTAGGAGAGGTCAGGATTAGCCCGGGATGTGCTCGCGGGTGGTGCTCGTGCTCCCTTCGCAGGTACGGTGCTCGATGATGGTGATCGTGATACCGTTGCATTGATGCGCAGATCGTCATCGGTGTCCACGGACATGGCGTCGTGTGAGCTCGGTGCTGGCTCACCGTCGGCCAGCGGCAGCCCCCCCCCCCCCCCCCCCGCCCACCCCCCCCGTCGGGCCCCCCCCCGCAGGCCCCCCCCCCCCCCCCCCAGTCCACTGGGCATTGGCCGGGGACGCAGGTGCTGGTGCCTCCTACGGTGGAGGAACCTCACACGAGATAATCTTGCTAAAAGGCGCCATGTGGTAGACACAATTTGTGCTTGTTTTGTAATGAGGAGGAAAATGTTAAAACATCTTTTCTCTGATTGCACCGTGGTTGTTAACACTTGTCAAATAATTTCTGAAGTGGTTGATATCCCTCTTCCTTGCTCATTTGGTGATTTAGCTATCAATTGGAAGAATAATAAAGTTGTTGCTATTAGTTTGATTGTACATGCTACCTTTGTGGAGCTTATGTTGCTTCAAAATGAATTTGTGTGTAAGGGTTGCACTTGAAGAAGTTTGAAATGCATTCTAGGCATGGTGAGCTCAAGCTGCTCTGCTTCTCAGATGCTTAGAGCATCTCCACTAGGCCCCCCAGGAGCACTTTTTCAGTGCCGGCGGTTGAAAAAGTCCACTCACGCTCCCAGGACGTCAATTATCTCCGGATTTGGCGAAAAACCTGGCCGGTGCTCTCACCCCAAACTCAGGATCCCGGGGGGCGGCTGGGGGAGGAGAGAGAGTGTTTTGCATGCGGTTGGGCCCGCCGCCAGCCTCCCATTCCCTCTCTCCCCACTTTTCATCCGGGGTCCACCCACGTGACTCTCTCTTCTCTTCTCCTTCTCTCCACCCAGGAACGGAGCAGGGCGGGCAGCGGGCGAGAGGTGCGGGGTGCAGGCCAGGGGCGCGGGGCCACAGTGGACGGTGCGGGGAGGCGGCGGACGCCCTCGACCTCCTCGTCGTCTCCTCCGGCGACGTTGTGGGCGGGCGCGGGCGGCGAGGCCTGCCATGGGCAGCGAGCAGAGGTGCGGAGGCGCAGGTCACGGCCAGCTCGGACGGGGCGGCGGCGAACCGAGCCAGGGCGGCGCGAGGTCCGCGAAGCGCGAGGCAAACCGGCGTCGACGGCGCGGGCGCTCGAGGCGAAGTAGCTCAACGCAGAAGAGGCCTCGGCCGCTGTTCGAGTCAACGCGAGCTGGGACTCGGGGATGCGGTCGTGGATGGAGCAGGGCAAGATGGGACGGCGGCTCGACCGCGGTGGAGGCCAGGCGGTCTCGCAGGAGGCCTCGAAGGCAGTTTGGCGGCGGAGGGCGAGCAGGCCGGTGCGGCGGGACAAGCGGGCGCGCGTGGGACGAGCTGCAGGGGCGTGCGGGCGCGGCGAGCTGCAGGGGCGGCGGACGCAACGAGCAGGCCGGCGGGGACGACATGGCAAAGGCCGTGGCGAGCAGGCCGGCGTGGTGGTGGCGGTGCGGTGGAGTGAGGAAGATGAGGCGGCGCACAGAGGAAGAAGAGACAGAAGTGCTAGGGTGAGGGGATGGCTAGAAAAATCTTCGTTCCCATTGTAAAATTTTCGCCGGGGCCTCTCCAGAAGACCGAAAAAATATCTTCTGGGAAACACAACGGCTGGAGATGCTTTTACGGCTCCTCGATCATCACTGATGAGAACTCCTTAGGATTGGCTGGAGGTGAACCTTGTGCGGGGTGATCTACAAGTCAGTTTTCAGATGGGAAGCTCTGTGCTAGCTAGCTAATCCTATTCTCAATCTGTTTATGTTCTTGTAGCCCCTGTGCTGATCATAGTCGACTTTATGGTTGCAATAATTTTCGTTGCAGCTATTTTGGTTGTGATCGAGCGCTGTATAACCATGTTTTTTCTGTTGTTTGCCTCTTCTTAATAAAAGTTGGCGCAGCAGGGAAACCCATTTCTTTCAACAACAAAAAAAACTTGGGGACTCTTTGCTGAATATAAGAGCATCTCTAGCATCTAGCAGACCCGTATAATGTTGACCCGCAAAATGCATTTACAATTCATGAAAAAACAGATTTGTGGGCCAGCGCGGGTGGCGGTCGAGCAAACCCTGCAAAACGGACCCGTAAAAAAGGATATTCGGCCGGCGGGGGGGGGGGGGGGGGGGGGGGGGGGGGGGGTGGCCGAGCAGACCCCGCAAAGCGGACCCGTAAAAAGGGATATTTGAAAACACATTTCTTTGCTTGAACGACATTGGATACATAGTAATTCACCAATTCTTTGCTAGAATAGCAAGACCAAAGAAAATAAGAACCACAATTAGGCATTTTAGAAGATATCCAACTTCCATAACTGCTCCCACTAGTTGGACCAATATCTTCTCCATGCCTTCATTGTTGATCTACGGATTCTTAATCTTGCATTCTTCGTTCTTCTTCTTTGATTCTAAAGAAATAGACGTTGCTTCCCCAAGTTTCTTCTCTAATTGCACATGCAGCCGCATCATTAGCCCTAATTCTACCAATGAGTGCACAGACATCTATTAATTTTCTTTCTATCAATAAATCAATGTAATCTTCTTCCCAATACCAAAATGAGCATCCACCTTTGTACAAACATGACCATCTCAATAAGCTATCAAAATTGAACCGAATAGGGTGACAAAGCCGAATGAAACAAGAACATACCCCATCGTTTTTGCATTTGAAGAATACCCATCCAGAGTGTTTCGGCGTGCTAGATGTTAGCCGCAGCACTGTCTGCTTGCAGTCGTCGCACTGTATGAGCGGTATCGGCGAGCCGCTGCGCGAGCGCCTAGCCCGGGCAACGGACGGCCGAGTCCTTGCCGGCAAACCGTCGACGGCGGCTAGAGGAGGAACCAATACATGCATGCGGCGTTGGGGCTTTGCTGGGGCTGGTCGGGGTGCTCCTCGACCAATCCATGGCTTGGCGCAGTCACCGGTGGCCGGAAATGCGAAATTCGGCCGCCGCGACAAACAACCGCTAATCTGCAACTTTCCGGCCCGCCGAGGCAGGAGGAAGTGGCGGAGAACAATCTCGGGCGTGTGGTAGACCTCCTGCGTGATCCCGCCGGCTAGTAGGCGGCGGCCCGGCCGCGTGGTGGGGAAAAGCGTGGGGCGGCGGTGGGTGGGGAAAAGTGCGAGCAGAAATGTCTCCCCTCCCCCCCCCCCCCGCGGCGCCAACCGCTACCGCTATATACATGGCACCGACGGGGCGAGGGGGGGCCCGCGTTTTCGCGGGTTGGGTGGGAATTATGCCGCGCCCCGTAAATTTTTTACCGGTCCGACCCGTTTGAGGGGTCTGATTGGGCAACATTTTTCGCACGGACCCGTGTTTTGGCGGTTATTTTGCAGGTCGGAGCATTATACAGGGTCTGCTAGAGATGATCTAAGGGCATGTACAATGATGCTATCTTAGGAATGCCACGTAGGATAAATGATAAGGTGGAGAAGAGAACTCGTAAGAAAATGTTGTCTTCTCTTATTTAAGAGAAGACAAGAAATGATCTCTTAGTACAATATGTCTCACCACGTTTTTAAGAATAGCTAGTTATTGAAGATAAGGCTAAGATATGACCCATTGTAAACGTCTTTTTTTTGTTATCTGTAAATTACATGCAAGATTTAAGATAAGACTATTTTATCAACCATTGTACTGTACAATGGTTGATAAAATAGTCTTATCTTAAATCTTGCATGTAATTTAGAGATGACAAAAAAGTATGTCTACAATGGGTTATATCTTAACCTTATCTTCAATAACTAGCAATTCCTTAAAACATGGTGAGACAAATTGTGCTAAGAGATCATCTCTTGTCTTATCTTAAATAAGAGAAGACAAACTTTTTTTTACGAGTTCTCTCTCCTCCACCTCATCATTTATCCTACGTGGCATTCTTAAAATAGCACCATTGTACATGCCCTAAGCAATCAGCCTGAAAAATGAAAAAAAAAATGTCCTTCAGGGAATACGGGGGTGGCATTTATTTTCTTTCTTATTTCCGTGCGTTTTTGGAAAGCTCGCGAAACAGTTCCAGCCAGTCCCTGGAGAAGTGACATTTGTCAAATGTGTGAAATAGCATCACCATTTTCCTTTCTACCTTTGAACCCTCGGCTGGATTTCAGCCCAAATTGTCGGTTCTCGCATTTGCGCGACGCTCTGACAAAGCAAGTAAGTCTGCCAGTCTTCAGAGCAGGAGGTCGTCCTGGTTGGGCTTGGGCGAGGTGAGCAGCGCGGTGTAGAGCCGCAGCTTCTCCTCCCCGAGCGAGGAGCACCTGGACAGCGGCCGCCGTGGGCGGATGAATGACAGCGAGGTGAGCGTCTTGCGGTGCCTGTAGCGGCGCCACGCGAGCTGCACGGCGACGGCGGCCCAGGTGCGCCACCCGTGCGAGTAGTAGCGCGCGCTCCGCCGCACCTTCTCGTTGGCGAAGGTGTAGCGGAAGTGCTGCGTCACGTACTTGACGTCCGCCGCCTCCAGCCCGAACGCCTCCGTGCTCTCCAGCGTCACCAGCGTCGACGACGCCGCCGGCAGCCGCTCCCGGAACGGCCGCCGCAGGCACCACGACAGCAGCTCGTCCCCGCTGAAGTTGCCCGGCCCCAGCATGCAGCAGCTCGTCCCGCCGTTCCGCAGCACCTGGCTGCTCTGCAGGTGCCCCCGCACGATGAACAGCATCCTCTGCACCGGGTCGCCTTCCCTCACGATCTGTCATGTGGTGAAAGAAACAGACTGTGATTTGCGCCATTGGTTTTTCAAGATGAATCGAGATAGATTTCTGTACGTACCACTTCTCCCTTGGGGAAGACGAGGGACTTGACCCGGTCGCAGATGTTCTCGAGCACCAGGTCGTCCATGTGGTGGAAGAGCGGCACCTGCCGGACGAGGTCGAGGCAGAGGTGGTACTTGATGTCCCGGCGGAGGCCCTCGGGGAGGTCGCGCACGATGCGGCACTCGTCCACGCCGCGCGTCGCCGCCCACCGCTGCCGCTCCTGCTGCCGCACCCGGTGCCGGAAGCTCTGCGGCAGGTTCTTGCGCTTCATCCACCACTCCACGCTCCGCAGCCGCGTGTGCATCGCCTGCTTCTTGGACGTGGTCGCGTTCAGGAACACCTTGATGTTCCCGATGAGCATGGTGACCAGGATCAGGCCGCCGGTGATGGTGATGATGTTGAACACTATCTCCGACCACTCCGTCGTGCTCGCCAGATTCCCAAACGTGCTGATCGGCGACAGATCGATGACCACACATCAGAAACAAGAGTCAGCAACTAACAAGATCGATCTCCCTGTTGCAAAGCTGTGATCACCTGAGCGTCATGAGGCCCCAGAAGATGGGGAGGAGGATCTTCTCGAGCCGGCTGGGGTTGGCCACGAGCATGACGGTCCACTTGTAGGCGCCGTACTGGTAGTTGTCGCCGCTGTCGAGGCACGTCGCCCTGGCGCTGGCGTTGCGGGCCCAGGCGAGCCTGTCCGCGCCCGCGCCGCCCCCCAGCCTGCCGGCGCCGCCGTAGTAGAGCGGCTCGGCGCACGCCAGCGCGCCGGCCGCGCACCCGCCGACGCGCCCGGCGCAGTACTGCTCCCTGAGGCACTTGGTCGCCCGCTGCGCCCCCAGCAAGTACCAGCACGCGCCCACCGCCTGCAACAAACGGCCAAGCGTCCTCTGCTGCCTCAGCAATGAAGCTCGCGTGCCAGCCAGACGGCCATGTGCGCGCGCGCGCGCGCGTGACAGGGTAGAGCGGTCACCACGCACGCGACGTACTAGGTACGACGAAGACGATGAAAGGACCGGTGAGGGTGGGACGTACGTGGGCGGCGACGAAGTAGGCCATGAGGTTGAGCGCGATGCCCCACCAGATGGTGCCGAAGATGTATCCGGCGACGTTCTGCATCCGGCGGAGGAAGCGCACCGAGTGGTAGATCTTGGGCAGGTACTCGAAGAGGAACGCCACCATGAGCACCGTCATCACCGACGTCGTCGACCCGGCCCGTATCATCGCCGGTATGCCCACCCACATCACCACCTGCGTCGCGCACGACGCCCATACATGCACACACACATACATCTTGCATCACGTATTCATTCACATAACTTATTATCTGAGCCAGCAGGACTGCACTGACAGATTCATTTTAGAAACTACGTACAATGATAAGCAGTACTATATGTTGTGCATAATAAGCAAAGAAGGCAAGCTGAGGAAAGATGGAAAATATCGGGCAGGCACAGCTCGCAGGTAGAGTCGCGCGTATCGGTGGGGCCTTGGCTGCGACCATTCATTGCGCAACCAACTTTGAATCTGCATTGAATGCGTCGTTGGCTCAAACATGGTAGCAATCCGACGGCTCGGCAACGGCCCCAATGTGGCTAATCCGACAAGTACGCATCATGCCTTGGCATTACACTAGAACACCATCACCATGCACGACGACATTTTTTTTTGAGAATATGCACTACAACATTCTACTCCTAGTACAAAGTACTGCACGTGTAAAAAAGATTTTTTTTTTGACATGGAACTGCAGGTCCTGCACCACGTCGCTGCCCGGCCCGGCTCGCAGACCGGTCCATCCATCGCTGTGCCTGTGCGTGGTCGGAGATGGGACCTTGCCAGGAGCAGGATGCGGTGGCGAAATGCAATGCTGCTGCATCACACGACGACATGCCAGGGAAGTCATTGCTACAGGCCTACAGCCTCAAAGACTCCAAATTCCTCATTCTCCGGATGTTTTGGACATGCGTTCGTTCGTTCCATCGTTCTAATCCGGCACTATGGGCCACTGCAGTGTTGTTTGGATGTGAAAGATGCTTCTTCGTCGTACCAATCAAACAAACAGTTGCTAAAACAATGAGCTGAGCTGACGGAACGCATGGACGCACCTGCATCACCGGAAGAATGACGAACACGTCCAGGAGGAGCCCCCCCTTCTTGGACCTCGGCAGCCGAGCGGGCGCCGCGCCGCCGCCGACGCGCTGCGCCTCCTCGTCGGCGTCGGCGTCGTCCTCCTCCTTCTCCTCCCCCGGCGCGCACGCCGTCCGGAGCCGCAGCAGCAGGTTCCAGGCGTGCAGGGCGTCCACCATGCACCGGAGCGCGGTGACCGCGGCGGCGAACCAGCCGTCGAGGAAGACGCACATGAGCGGGCCGCTCACGGACACGGCGTACAGGAAGAGCGGGTCGACCATGAGCCCCGCCGCGCACGCCAGGAGGTACGCCCGGTCCCACTCCCGCGCCCACCTCGCCCGCGGCCCGATCGCCGCCAGCCGCCGCCTGCGCTTGCCGCCCGGGCCCGGGGGCGTCCCCTTCTCGCGCTCGTCCCCCGGCCTATGCACGCCGCCGTGAGGGGACGCGGCGGAGGAGGAAGATGGCGAGGACGTCGAGGAGCGCGACGCCGAGAGGTCGGTCGGCATGATCGATCGATATATACGAATACGATCGTGGCGCCACTCCGTCCGTGCGCAGGCAGTGGCACAGCCGATGGCTATGGAGCTGATCGAGGGGAGAGGACGACAGCACCCGGGAGGCCCCGTGACGAGACGGGCGGATATATAGCACGAGCTATGCTATGGCGCCGATACGATACGTATACGCTGCTCTCACCGGGCACGCACGCGCGCGCTTGTCTGCTTGCGATTTAGCGTCGGCATGTACCGTGGCTGTGGGAACGGCGGGAGAACGTAGACGATGAGTACAGCAGCGGAGCGAGCAAGCGGTGGTCGCGAACGCGAAATTGTAGCGTGCTGCGACAGTGCAGAGGCCAGCGAGGTGGCCACACAGCAGCGATTCAGCGGTCTCCTCCATGTGTCAATTAATCATGCTGGTCTTCATGTACGTTGGCCCGTCGAGCGGCAGGCAGGGTCAGGGTGGTCCTGTACGTGCGGCTGCCAGCCACGGTTTGCCAGTTAAAACATGCTTGCTACCACCAAATTAATCACCACAGCCTCTCCTTCAGGTGGCTGTTTCTTCAGCGTGTTACCGTGAGTAGGCACCTACTATCTCCCTTTGTAAGCAAATCAAACAAAGGATGTGCAATCTCCTTGGCTCTATAATACCCAAATTCATACTCCTTCCGTTTCTAAATATAAGTCTTCTAAGAGATTTGAATATGGAGACGTATTTTAGAATGTACTCCCTCCGTTCATAAAAGAGTGTACTTCGAACTTTGTTGTTGGGAAGTCAAACATTTTTATGTTTGACTGTATTTATACAATAACACACCAATATTTATGCCATTAAATTAGTACATTATGATAAAATATATTTTCATCATATACCTATTTGGTTTCATAAATATTGATATATTTTTGCACTAACTCGGTCAAAATTTAAGATAGTTTGACCCTCCAACAAAGTTGAAAGTACAATATTTCAAGGACGGGGAGAGTAGATTCACTCATTTTACTCCGTATGTAGTTCATATTCAAATCTCTAAAAAGACTTATATTTAAGAACGGAGGAAGTACAATACTGCGCACATGAAAGATGCCCCGGTGTAATAGGTTTTCTTAAACGGGACCCCTTTCCATTAAATCATAATGAAAATACAAAGCCGATCCAAAATTGTTCAGGAGACGAAAAAGGGAGAAAGTAAGTTCATCGCACCACTAAAAAACCCATTGTAAGATGCTCGCATTTGAAACATTTACCATGGGATAAAAACCCAGTGATACCAAAACTAACCTATCAAGTTTAAAGGCAAGACATAACCAGCAAGAGCTCACCCAGGAGCAAAGTACAAGAGGAGTATAGCTCAACAACCAGATGTAAAAACTAAGAGAGGTGATCGTCAACTAAGAAACCAGCGGCACCAGACACCAGCGACAGTTGCACATTCTTCATCGTCGTGAGCCGTCGCACAGATCCTCATCATGTTCTTCGTGTTGTCCTTCAATAGCATTGCTCCTCGCTCAGGCGCAGTCTTGTCCTTGATCTTCAAAAGTCCTGCCCAAGAGATCAGGTTCACACAAGTTGCAAAAATAACATCAAAGGGGGTGCTTGGATGTTTAAACTCGAAGGTTGAACGGTTATGGCAGTTCCAAATAGTGTTGGGGAACGCAATATTTAAAAAAAAATTCTACGATCACGCAAGATCTATCTAGGAGATGCATAGCAACAAGAGGGGGAGAGTGTGTCTACGTACCCTCGTAGACCGAAAGCGGAAGCGTTTGACAACGCGGTTGATGTAGTCGAACTTTTTCTGGTTTCGACCGATCAAGTACCGAACGTACGACACCTTCGAGTTCTGCACACGTTCAACACGATGATGTCTCTCGAGCTCTTGATCCAGTTGAGGAAGAGGAAGAATTCCGTCAGCACGACGGCGTGGCGACGGTGATGATGAAGTTACTGGCGCAGGGCTTTGCCTAAGCACTACGACGATATGACCGAGATGGTAAACTGTGGAGGGGGCACCGCACACGGCTAAGAGATTATCTGTTGTGTTATTGGGGTGCCCCCTGGCCACGTATATAAAGGAGGGAGGGAGAGAGGAGGCTGTCCAGGTTGGGCGCGCCAGGGGGGAGTCCTACTTGGACTCCTAGTCCAAGTAGGATTCGCGCCCCCCCCCCCCCCCCCGCCCCCTTTTCCTTTCTTCCACCGGAGGGAAAGGGAAGGGAGAGGGAGGGGGAAGGAAAGAGGGAGGGCGGGCCCCTCCCCTAGTCCAATTCGGTTTGGGCAAGGAGGGGGGGGGCTCACATGGCCCTTTCTCCTCTCCTCCAATAAGGCCCAATATGCCCAATACTTCTCCCGGGGGGTTCCGGTAACCTCCCGGTACTCCGAAAAAATGCCCGAATCACTCGGAACCATTCCGATGTCCAAATGCAACCTTCCAATATATGAATCTTTACCTCTCAACCATTTCGATACTCCTCATCATGTTTGTGATCTCATCCGAGACTCCGAACAAATTTCGGTCATCAAATCACATAACTCATAATAACAAATCATCATCGAACGTTAAGCGTGCGGACCCTACGGGTTCGAGAACTATGTAGACATGACCGAGACACATCTCCGGTCAATAACCAATAGCGGAACCTGGATGCTCATGTTGGTTCCTACATATTCTATGAAGATCTTTATCAGTCAAATCGCATAACAACATACGTCATTCCCTTTGTCATCGGTATGTTACTTGCCCAAGATTTGATCGTCGGTATCTTAATACCTAGTTCAATCTCGTTACCGGCAAGTCTCTTTACTCGTATCGTAATGCATCATCCCGTAACTAACTCATTAGTTACATTGCTTGCAAGGCTTATAGCGATGTGCATTACCGAGAGGGCCCAGAGATACCTCTCCGATACTCGGAGTGACAAATCCTAATCTTGATCTATGCCAACTCAACAAACACCACCGGAGACACCTGTAGAGCATCTTTATAATCACCCAGTTGCGTTGTGACATTTGATAGCACACAAAGTGTTCCTTCAGTATTCGGGAGTTGCATAATCTCATAGTCAGAGGAATATGTATAAGTCATGAAGAAAGCAATAACAATAAAACTAAACGATTATTATGCTAAGCTAACGGATGGGTCTTGTCCATCACATCATTCTTTAATGATGTGATCCCGTTCATCAAATGACAACACATGTCTATGGTCAGGAAACTTAACCATCTTTGATTAACGAGCTAGTCAAGTAGAGGCATACTAGGGACACTCCGTTTGTCTATGTATTCACACATGTACTAAGTTTCCGGTTAATACAATTCTAGCATGAATAATAAACATTTATCATGATATAAGGAAATATAAATAACAACTTTATTTTTGCCTCTAGGGCATATTTTCTTCAGTCTCCCACTTGCACTAGAGTCAATAATCTAGATTACATAGTAATGATTCTAACACCCATGGAGTCTTGGTGCTGATCATGTTTTGCTCGTGAGAGAGGTTTAGTCAACGGGTCTGCAACATTCAGATCCGTATGTATTTTGCAAATCTCTATGTCTCCCTCCTTGACTTGATCGCGGATGGAATTGAAGCGTCTCTTTATGTGTTTGGTTCTCTTGTGAAATCTGGATTCCTTCGCCAAGGCAATTGCTCCAGTATTGTCACAAAATATTTTCATTGGACCCGATGCACTAGGTATTACACCTAGATCGGATATGAACTCCTTCATCCAGACTCCTTCATTTGCCGCTTCCGAAGCAGCTATGTACTCCGCTTCACACGTAGATCCCGCAACAACGCTCTGCTTGGAACTGCACCAACTGACAACTCCACCATTCAATATAAATATGTATCCGGTTTGTGACTTAGTCATCCGGATCAGTGTCAAAGCTTGCATCGACGTAACCATTTACGACCATCTCTTTGTCACCTCCATAAATGAGAAACATATCCTTAGTCCTTTTCAGGTATTTCAGGATGTTCTTAACCGCTGTCCAGTGATCCACTCCTGGATTACTTTGGTACCTCCCTGCTAAACTACTAGCAAGGCACACATCAGGTCTGATACACAACATTGCATACATGATAGAACTTATGGCTGAGGCTTCTCCAATCAAAAATATGTCATCTACATATAATATTAGAAATGCTACAGAGCTCCCACTCACATTCTTGTAAATACAGGCTTCTCCAAAAGTTTGTATAAAACCATATGCTTTGATCACACTATCAAAGCGTATATTCCAACTCCGAGAGGCTTGCACCAGTCCATAAATTGATCGCCGGAGCTTGCACACTTTGTTAGCACCTTTAGGATCGACAAAACCTTTTGGTTGCATCATATACAACTCTTCTTTAAGTTACCCATTAAGGAATGCAGTTTTGACATCCATTTGCCAAATTTCATAATCATAAAATGCGGCAATTGCTAACATGATTCGGACAGACTTAAGCATCGCTACGGGTGAGAAGGTATCATCGTAGTCAACTCCTTGAACTTGTCGAATACCTTTCGCAACAAGTCGAGCTTTGTAGACAGTAACATTACCGTCAGTGTTAGTCTTCTTCTTGAAGATCCATTTATTCTCTATGGCTTGCCGGTCATCGGGCAAATCAACCAAAGTCCATACTTTGTTCTCATACATGGATCCCATCTCAGATTTCATGGCCTCAAGCCATTTCGCAGAATCTGGGCTCATCATCGCTTCCTCATAGTTCGTAGGTTCGTCATGGTCAAGTAACATGACCTCCAGAACAGGATTACCGTACCACTCTGGTGCGGATCGTACTCTGGTTGACCTACGAGGTTCAGTAGTAACTTGCTCTAAAGTTTCATGATCATCATCATTAGCTTCCTCACTAATTGGTGTAGGAATCACTGGAACTGATTTCTGTGATGAACTACTTTCCAATAAGGGAGAAGGTACAATTACCTCAAGTTCTACTTTTCTCTCACTCACTTCTTTCAAGAGAAACTCCTTCTCTAGAAAGGATCCATTCTTAGCAACGAATATCTTGCCTTCGAATCTGTGATAGAAGGTGTATCCAACGGTCTCCTTTGGGTATCCTATGAAGACAAATTTCTCCGATTTGGGTTCGAGCTTATCAGGTTGAAGCTTTTTCACATAAGCATCGCAGCCCCAAACTTTAAGAAATGACAACTTAGGTTTCATGCCAAACCATAGTTCATATGGTGTCGTCTCAATGGATTTAGATGGTGCCCATTTAACGTGAATGCAACCATCTCTAAAGCATAACCCCAAAACGATAGCTGTAAATCAGTAAGAGACATCATAGATCGCACCATATATAATAAAGTACGATTACGACGTTCGGACACACCATTACGCTGTGGTGTTTCAGGTGGCGTGAGTTGTAAAACTATTCCATATTGTTTCAAATGAAGACCAAACTCATAACTCAAATATTCACCTCCACGATCAGATCGTAGAAACTTTATTTTCTTGTTACGATGATTTTCCACTTCACTATGAATTTTTTTGAACTTTTCAAATGTTTCAGACTTATGTTTCATTAAGTAGATATACCCATATCTGCTCAAATCATCTGTGAAGGTCAGAAAATAACAATACCCGCCGCGAGCCTCAACACTCATTGGACCACATACATCAGTATGCATTATTTCCAATAAGTCAGTTGCTCGCTCCATTGTTCCGGAGAACGGAGTCTTAGTCATCTTGCCCATGAGGCATGGTTCGCTAGCATCAAGTGATTCATAATCAAGTGATTCCAAAAGCCCATCAGCATGGAGTTTCTTCATGCGCTTTACACCAATATGACCTAAACGGCAGTGCCATAAATAAGTTGCACTATCATTATTAACCTTGCATCTTTTGGCTTCAATATTATGAATATATGTATCACTACAATCGAGATTCAAAAAAATAGACCACTCATCAAGGGTGCATGACCATAAAAGATAGTATTCATAGAACAACCATTATTTTCTTATTTAAATGAATAACCGTCTCGCATCAAACAAGATCCAAATATAATGTTCATGCTTAACGCTGGCGCCAAATAATAATTATTCAGGTCTAAAACTAATCCCGATGGTAGATGTAGAGGTAGCGTGCCGACAGCGATCACATCGACTTTGGAACCATTTCCCACGCGCATCGTCACCTCGTCCTTAGCCAATCTTCGCTTAATCCACATCCCCTGTTTCGAGTTACAAATATGAGCAACAGAACCAGTATCAAATACCTAGGCGCTACTACGAGCATTAGTAAGGTACACATCAATAACATGTATATCAAATATACCTTTCACTTTGCCATCCTTCTTATCCGCCAAATACTTGGGGTAGTTCCGCTTCCAGTGACCAATCTCTTTGTAGTAGAAGCACTCAGTCTCAGGCTTAGGTCCAGACTTGGGTTTCTTCACTTGAGCAGCAACTTGCTTGCCGTTCTTGTTGAAGTTCCCTTTATTCCCTTTGCCCTTTTTCTTGAAACTGGTGGTCTTGTTAACCATCAACACTTGATGCTCCTTTTTGATTTCTACCTCCGCAGTTTTTAGCATCATGAAGAGCTCGGGAAGTGTCTTATCCATCCCTTGCATATTATAGTTCATCACGAAGCTTTTGTAGCTTGGTGGCAGTGATTGAAGAACTTTGTCAATGACACTATCATCGGGAAGATTAACTCCTAGTTGAGTCAAGTGGTTGTGGTATCCAAACATTCTAAGTATATGTTCACTGACAGAACTATTCTTCTCCATTTTGCAGATGTAGAACTTATTGGAGACTTCATATCTCTCAATTGGGCATTTGCTTGAAATATTAACTTCAACTCTTGGAATATCTCATATGCTCCAAGACGTTCAAAACGTCTTCGAAGTCTCGATTCTAAGCCGTAAAGCATGACACACTGAACTATCGAGTAGTCATCAGCTTTACTCTGCCAGACATTCATAACGTCTGGAGTTGCTCCTGCAGCGGGTCTTGCACCTAGCGGTGCTTCCAGGACGTAATTCTTCTGTGCAGCAATGAGGATAATCCTCAAGTTACGGATCCAGTCTGTGTAGTTGCTACCATCATCTTTCAACTTAGCTTTCTCTAGGAACGCATTAAAATTCAAGGGAACGGTAGCACGGGCCATTGATCTACAACAACATAGACATGCAAATACTATCAGGTACTAAGTTCATGATAAATTGAATTTCAATTAATCATATTACTTAAGAACTCCCACTTATATAGACATGCCTCTAGTCATCTAAATGATAACATGATCCATATCAACTAAACCATGTCTGATCATCACGTGAGTTGGAGTAGTTTTCAATGGTGAACATCACTAAGTTGATCATATCTACTATATGATTCACGTTCGACCTTTCGGTCTCAGTGTTCCAAGGCCATATCTGCATATGCTAGGCTCGTCAAGTTTAACCCGAGTATTCTACACATGCAAAACTGGCTTGCACCCGTTGTATGTGAACGTTGAGCTTATCACACCCGATCATCACGTGGTGTCTCGGCATGACGAACTGTAGCAATGGTGCATACTCAGGGAGAACACTTATACCTTGAAATTTAGTGAGGGATCATCTTATAATGCTACCGCCGTACTAAGCAAAATAAGATGCATAAAGGATAAACATCACATGCAATCAAAATATGTGACATGATATGGCCATCATCATCTTGTGCCTTTGATCTCCATCTCCAAAGCACCGTCATGATCTCCATCGTCACCGGCTTGACACCTTGATCTCCATCGTAGCATCATTGTCGTCTAGCCAACTATTGCTTCTACGACTATCGCTACCGCTTAGTGATAAAGTAAAGCAATTGCATGGCGATTGTATTTCATTCAATAAAGCGACAACCATAAGTCTCCTGCCAGTTGCCGATAACTTCTACAAAACATCATCATCTCATACAACAAATTATATATCATCACGTCTTGACCATATCACATCATAACATGCCCTGCAAAAACAAGTTAGACGTCCTCTACTTTGTTGTTGCAAGTTTTATGTGGCTGCTACGGGCTTCTAACAAGAACCGTTCTAACCTACACATCAAAACCACAATGATTTTTCATCAAGTGTGATGTTTTAACCTTCAACAAGGACCGGTCGTAGTCAAACTCGATTCAACTAAAGTTGGAGAAACAGACACCCGCCAGCCACCTGTGTGCGAAGCACGTCGATAGAACCAGTCTCATGAAGAACGCGGTGATGTAATGTCGGTCTAGGCCGCTTCATCCAAAAATACCTCTGAATCAAAGTAAGACGTTGGTGGTAAGCAGTATGACTATTATCGCCCACAACTCTTTGTGTTCTACTCGTGCATGTAACATCTACGCATAGACCTGGCTCCGATGCCACTGTTGGGGAACACAGTATTTCAAAAAAATTCATACGATCACGCAAGATCTATCTAGGAGATGCATAGCAACGAGAGGGGGAGAGTGTGTCTACGTACCCTCGTAGACCGAAAGCGAAATCGTTTGACAAGGCGGTTGATGTAGTCGAACTTCTTCTGGTTCCGGCCGATCAAGTACCGAACATACGACACCTCCGAGTTTTGCACACGTTCAGCACGATGATGTCCCTCGAGCTCTTGATCCAGTTGAGGACGAGGGAGAGTTCCAGGGATGAGCAAAACCTAGCTTCTCCATAATGGCCTTCAGATAACTCCACTCAACCATGTCGTAAGCCTTCATCATGTCGAGTTTCAATGCTGCATAACTATTATTCTTTGATCTGCTCTTCTTCATAAAATGCAGGCACTCATAAGCTGATATAATATTATCTGTGATTAGCCTTCCCGGGACAAAAGCCGACTGCTCCTCAGATATGATCTTGGGAAGAATCTGCTTCAGGCGTTTGCTAGAACCTTCGACGCAATCTTATAAAACACATTACATAAAATGATTGGTCAAAATTGAGTAAGGAGTGTAGGATTGGTCACCTTCGGAATCAGCACAATAATGATGTCGTTGATGCATGCCGCACTATCCTCTCCCCGCACAATCCCTAGCACTCCCTTTGTTACCGCATGGCCGCAACCACCCCAATGATGTTGGAAAAAATGCGCTAGAAAACCGCCGGGCCCCGGCGCTTTTGTGGGAAACATTTGAAATAACGCCCTCTTGACTTGATCATCGCTATATGGAGCCATGAGAGTCTCGTTCATCTCACTCTTGACTTTGGTCGGGACATGTTGAAGCACATCAGACACCCCCGGACCCCTTCAGATGTATATAGAGTTTTGTAAAAATCCAGTGCTAGCGCCTACATCTCGGTCAGATCCTCCGTCATCTGGCCATCGGGTCATTGCAAAGCTTTTATTAGATTCCTGTTCCTAGGCGCCCTGATATGGAAGAACCGAGTATTCTTGTCCCCCTCCGATTGCCACTCCACCCTCGAACGTTGGCGCCACATCAATTCTTCTTGTAAATATAGCTTTATAAGCTTATCGTTAATCTTTATTTCGGCATGACTAGGAGCCGTGCGCAAGGGGTCCCTTCATAGATTGTCAAGCTCTCTTTTAAGCTTTTTTATTTCACCCCTCACACTTCCAAAAGTGGGCGTGCTCCAATCACCCAGGTTTGAAGCTAAATCAGCTAACTTCTTGCGAATTTCCACAGCGGTAGGATTCTCGCTGTCTATATTCCATGCCAATCGCACCGCCCTTTTCATATCTGCGCGCGTGTCCCAATTCACTTCATACCGAAAATGCTTCTCCCGCCTCTAATTGTCCGCTGGAACAAGCCTCAAAAGGATGGGAGAGTGATCAGATGTGGCTGTTGTAAGATGCTCTAGCACGACCAACGGGAACTGGGCACACCATTCCGCTGAGCCAAGCGCCCTCGAGTAGAAGGGTGGTGCAGGTTGGCGGGCAACCTCCTTTTGCCATTTTGGGCCAGCCCTAGCGCGGGCCGGGATGCCCACTGTATTTTTTCTTTTATTCTGTTTCAGTTTTTTCTTCTTAAAATAATTTGAGATTTCAACAGAACTCGAAATATATTAGCAAATTTTGCAAAATTGCTTGAAAATCCAAAATTGTTCGTGCACTAAAAAAATGTTCGTGATTTTGAAAATATGTTCACATATTCGAAAAAATGTCATGATTTTTGGATTTTCTTTTCATGAAATAAAAAATGTTCATGAATTTGAAAAATAATGTTCGCTTATTCGAAAAGACAATCACGAATCTAGAAACAATGTTCATGAATTTTGAAAACTGTAAACAAAAATAAAAAGTGTTCATGAATTACAACAAAAGGTCATCGATTCAAAACATGTTTATTGATTTTAAAAACATTCATGCATTTCAAAAAATGTTCATCAAAACAAAAAAATGTTTCATGAATTTCATAAATTGTTTCCAATTTTTTTTAAAAATGCCGATTCAAAAACTGTTCATGAGTTTTAAAAAATGTTCATGATTTAAAAAAAATCACAAATTTGTAAAATTTGTTCATGAGTTTCAAAAATGTCCACAAACTGAATAGATGTTCGCAAAAAACGAAAATAAGGAGAAAAGGAAATAAAATAAATAAAAAGGAAAAGGGAGAAATAAAAAGGGAAAAGAAACTTAAAATAAAAATGAAAATGAAAAATTAAAAAAGAAAAAAGGAAGGAAAAAATGATGGGAAATAAACACTAAAATGGGCCGGCCCAAACTTCAAACACACAAATGAAATGGATAATATTTATATGATATGGATGCTTTAATTAATTTATTTTAAATTTCTATTCTATAAATTGCTACGGATGCATAAGTTTGAGAGGATATGTGTGAATACTATCGAAGATGAGAGGATATACTAGAAATGTGTAAAAACTCAACTACGGAACGAGGATGACCAGTGAAAATACCTCAGCTTCTTGTTGCTCTAGAATTCAGTTCAATTTCACGGAGAATGACGTACCATTATACTTTATGTTTTCCCGAGCCCTGTTGTGGTCTCTGGTTTGATAGTTGTACTTGCTAAAAATCGACTCCAAGCAGCATCCCAGTCTTGATATTTGCCTTTTTGGGAGACGAATTGGGATAAGCAAGTCAACCATGTCCTAAAGAAGTAGTAGCAGTGGATGCTTATAAAGGAAGGCACAAGCATAAGAGAAAAGTTCTATGGAGCGGGCAAATCCATATATTGGAAGGTGTAGGTCACTCACCCGTGTAAACAAAACGAAATCATAGAGCATAGCTCATATGCAATGCCACTGTCCAAACCGAGAGTATTTGACAAAAAACTACCACATTAGGGGTTGCCGTCCCACAGAACTACCACATTCAAAAAATTGACTGATAACTGTCAAAATTTTCTAATTTTATGACTAAAAACTACCACTTTTGAAAAATGGCCAGTTTAGACGATTTAAACATGTTTATGACACGCGGGACCCACCCGTCAGGGCTGACGTGGCGGCAAAGTCAACTCTATTTATTTTGACCGTTAAGTTGAGCGTTATGGCAGGTGGGGCCCACATGTCATTCTTCTTCTTCCTTTCTCTATCTTTCTTTGGCATTTTTCCAAACACCTCCTATGCAGCTTTCAGTCGGCGCCCAGCCGCCCCCTCATGCTCTGGTGGCCTTTGCCATCCTGCACTCCGGTGGCCTTCCATGCCAGAGGGTGCCGGAGGAGAAGCCCGCGCAGATGCACGCGAAGCCGAGGTGCTGCGAGCTCTAGGCCCTGCTGCCGCCGCCCTCGCAGGCCTCCCTTCGAGCTGGAGCTTGTGGTCAACGGCAAGGAGCAGCAGCAGTGGCTGCAAAGCAACATCACCACGGGCCTCAACCGCCTCGACGCGCTCCACGCCGCGCTCGCCGAGCTCCTGCTCATCCCGGAGCCCTCGCCGCACTACACAGCGGATCAAACACCGTCGGCTGCCTCCTCGATGGCTTCCTGCATCTTCCGACGTGCACGGCGTATTCCAGGAGTCACTCCTCGAACTCCGAGCCCACTCCACCAAGCCGCAGGCCGCACTCCACCGCAGGCCACTGCCGTGTTTTCAGCCGTCGGAGCCGTGTCCTTCGCTGCCACATCCAAAAAGACCACCACGACATCCTCCAGCATAGGAGCAGTAGCAGTGGCCGCAAGCAGCAACACCCGTCTCTGGCCTCGCTCTCGCCTCCTACGACGACCGCATGTGAGCCGGAGCTCCGCAACACCCTCCTTCCCTTCCGCTGGAACGAGACATCGAGGCTCCCTCCTGCCACGAGGCTCGGCCGCAGTGCGCGAACACCACGGTGAGCAGCTCCTGCAACGCGCGCGAGAACCATGGCGAGCAGCTCCTGCAGCGCGAGCACCTTGTCGAAGCACCTCGGGCAGGTGAGGCGCGCACCTTGTCGTCCTGGGTGCGCGAGGATGGGGCGTCCTGTGGACCATCTTCCTTGGTCAGGAGCAGCGGGGGCGTCTTCACGGCGGGCGCGTCACCGGAGTTGACCTGCCCTCCCACGCACATGAGGTGTTTGGTAAAATGCCAAAGAAAGATAGAGAGAGGAAGAAGAAGAATGACGTGTGGGCCCCACCTGTCATAACGGTCAGCTTAACGGTCAAAATAAACAGAGTTGAACTTTGCCGCCATGTCAGCCCTGACAGATGGGGCCCACATGTCATAAACGTGTTTAAATCGTCTAAACTAAACATTTTTTAAAAGTGGTAGTTTTTAGTCACAAAAATAGAAATTTTTGGTAGTTATCAGTCATTTTTTTGAAATGTGGTAGTTCCATGGGACGGCAACCCCTAATATGGTAGTTTTTTGTCAAATACTCTCCAAACCGACCACATGATTTAGATCACGGCATTTTCACACGAAACCTCCCATATATCATAAAAAAGGATTTTATAGTATAGGGATTTGTCTGAATAGTCCCTCCAATTTGAAGTGATCAAGTTGCCATTGATACCAGCAGCATGGAATTGGTACTACCACCTGCTCTGGCTATAGCCGAGCTCTCCAGTTCTTCTCCATGGGTGATCAATGGACGCCGGATGCCATTCAAGTATACTAGCTTCCTATTAGAGAACTATAGGAGCTTTGTCTGGCCATGAATGGATGCATCTGCTGAGGAGATATGGTGCTTTGGAAGGTCATCAGTCTACAAAATACAGGTTGTTTTATGTTTCTTAATTATCCTCACATAAGTTGACATGTCAAAGGCATTGCTGAGTGCTGACCTTTGTTGGAGGACATGGCAGCTTTACTAACAAGGTCACCGAAGTTTTGTAAGACAAGAGGAGGATGTCAAAATGGGTTTGGAGGAGAGATTGAGCTGGGGCGAGGCACGTTCCAGAGAGCACATCTTTACACATGAGGTGAAAAATGAGCATACGTGTTTTGTCACCACTCGAGTGATTGCAATAGATGTATATTTTTTTTCTATGAAAAGTGTTATTTCGTGGCATCGCAAATACTCAAACAGTCTCAGTAATAACAAAGAAAAGAAAGTTCTACGTGCTCAAAGCTTGTCTAGTCAATAATTTTACGGAATGCATTGTTTACATTGAACAACCTAGAGGTGAAACGAAAGGCTTACTTCTTTGTGCCAAAACTGCCACAAATTTAATTTCTCACAGATTCGCTCGTGCAGGTCCATTTCTTCTAGAGAAAACACAAAGCTTGTACCCCCAATGCATCAACAAGGGGAACGGCGCGATGTCCTGGGAGTCGTCGAAGAAGGGGAACGGCGATGGCGGCGGCGGCGGCGGCGACGCGCGTCCCCAGAGTTGGTGGGTGGGAGGCGATTGAGGGGCAGCAGCGACGCTGAGATACGGCACGGCGAGATCCGCCAGGGGCGGAAGGGGAAGAGTAAACAAAGGGAGAAGACGCGCTGCTATGATGACTCTCGTGGTGATTTTTTTTGTTATTTTACTAGGAAAAGCACCCCCTTGGTCTGATACAATTCTTAGCGTAGGGATTGCATAATAAAGATGATAATTAATTTATTAGTGTGCGGATATGATAGTTTACAGCTCTTTTTTTTTTGAAGTTAGTTTACAGCTCTTTTTCTAAAAGCAATTCTAGCACATCCCTTATACTCAGGAACTGTAAACATGGCATACGAACCGAGAAAGCAGAAATTTGAGGGGCCATTTCTGCCGCGGCCGAACAGACACCGTATCTGAACCGTAAATTTCAAAAGAAAGCATTTACGGGTGAAATTGAAGAACAGTCCATTCATCATAGTTAGATCATGGCTACATAGATTGATCGTTGCTACATTTATTATACTACAATGTGATACTGGCGTACTCTAACTAGGCAAAATCAGAGCTCACCGGAGCACTTTGGGTGCGGCGGCGACCCTGCGACGGCGGCAACGCTCACTCGTCATCGTCGGAGTTGGAGGAGAAAAGATCGACGTATTTCTTGTCCTGCTCCTCCTGCTCGCGGCGCCATGCGGCCCGCGTCTCGTGGAAATCACGGCCGGCGGCGAGCGTCTGCTCGAAGAGGAGGTAGCCGAGCTCGTCGTCCCGTCAGCGACGCGTGCCCTCCTCCTGCTGCTCGCGCGCAATGCGCTCGGCGAGCGCCACCTCGAAAGCGTCCGCGCCGGGCCCGACGAAGTAGTCCTTCGGCCCGATGACGCCGCGGCCGCGCGCGCGCTCCTCCTGCGGCTCGACCTTGCCGACGGGAAGGTCACGTGACTCCCTCTCCCTCTTCACCGGAAGCAACCCGACCCGGAAGAGCTCCCCGCACCGGAGTGCCACGCATGGCGGAAGTCGTACTCCTCCGTCTCGCGGCGGCGGAGGGACTCCGACACTGGGAGCCCGTACTTCGTGTACCACTTAGCCGCAAGCTTGCGCGCCACGTCGAAGGTCATGCAACGCCTGCAATCCAGGTCTTCGCCGCCGCCGCGCCAACCGGAGTTCCACATCCTCGCAGATTGAGGGGCGGGGCACGGCTGATTTCTCAATGGTGACGACAAATTGGAGAGGGGATAGGGTGAGTCGCGGCGGCGAGGGATAGGATTTCGACCCGTATCCTCGCGCGAAACCCGTAGATATACCGCGTGGGGTGGGGGGGGGGCTTGCGGGCCACTGTAAAAAAAATTACGGGCTGAACGACTATACAGGCTCTGGCCCGGCCCAAAAAATTGGCCAAACCCGCATAGTCACTGGAATTTTTCAGTTCTCGCGAGTATAGGGGGTCTGCTAGAGTTGCTCTAAGCCTACATAATTTTGAGAGATGTTACGCCTACGTAAATTTAATTATGGATTTAACGTAACTAGCCAAGTGAAAAGGTTAGTATCGAAGAATCAAGGGAGGAAGAGCCCCACCCCATGAAATTCTGCATGGGTGCTAATACGTCTCCAATGTATCTATTATTTATGAAGTATTCATACCATGTTTACAACAATTTTATATGGTTTGGTATGATTTGAATGGAACTAACCCAGACTGATGTTGTTTTCAGCAGAACTACCGTGGTGTTGTTTTTTGTGCAGAAATAAAAAATCATGGAATTGGCGAAACTTTTTGACATTTTTTTGGAAGAAAAGATAAATAATGAAGCAAAGAACCACCAGAGGGGGGCCTGCTGCCTACAAGACACCAAGGCGCGCCAGCCCTCCTGGCGCGCCCTGGTGGGTGGTGGGTCCCCCGAGGCCCATCTTCGTGTGATTCCAATGCTGAAAAATCCATATATTCAGAAACCCCCGAAAGTTAACCTAGATCAGATATTCTGCCGCCGCAAACCTCAGTAGCCACGAAAAACCAATTTGGACCCTGTTCTGGCACCTTGCCAAAGGGGAAATCATCATCAGAGGCCATATTCATCATCCCAACGGCCACCATGATGAGGAGGGAGTAGTCCACCCTCGAGGCTGATGGTTTGTACCAGTAGCTATGTATTTAATTTCTCTCTCTCTCTCGTGTTCCTGACTTAGCACGATCTTGATGTACCGTGAGCTTTGTTAATATAGTTGGATCATATAGAGTCTCTCCCTCTCTATCTTTGTGTGATGAATTGAATTTTCCCTTTGAGATTTGTTATTATTGGGTTGAATAATTTTATGGATTTGAGAACACTTGATGTATGTCTTGCTATGAATACCCGTGGTGACAATGGGGTATCATCTTGATTCACTTGATGTGTGTTTGGCACTCAACTCGCAGATTCTCGAGGTGACATTGAAGTAATCTATGCATAGGGGTTGATGCACATTCTCGTCTTTGTTTCTCCGGTAGAAATCTTGGGGCACTATTTGAAGTTCTTTGTGTTGGATTGAGTATTATGAATCTGAAATTGTTTGTCGTATAATCAACTCACGGATACTCGTGGTGTCATTGGAGTATCTAGGTGACATTAGAGTTGGTTGATGTGTATCATATGGTGTTATTTTAGTATGAATGGATAGATCGATCGGAAAAGTTAACTTTGAGGTGGCTTCGTACCCTATAAACTATTTCATCTTATGTTCTCCGCTAGATAGGAACTTTGGAGTGATTCTTCATCGCACGCTGATGGATGATTATATGATCCAATTATATTAGCATTGTTGAGAGATTGCACTAGCGAAAGTACAGACCCCATGCCTCATTTTCAAGCATTGCAATACTGTTTGTGCTCACTTTTGTTACTTGCTATCTTGCTGTTTTTTATTGTTACTATTATAAAAATTAATATCGACTATCATTACTACACTTGTATCACCATCTCTTCGCCGAACTAGTGCGCCTATACAATTTATCATTGTATTTGGTGTGTTGGGGACACAAGAGACTCTTTGTTATTTTGTTGCAGGGTTGTTTGAGAGAGGCCTTCTTCATCCTACGTGTGGGGTGGGGGTGGGGAGGGAGCATCTGCAACGGGCCAGAGGACCAGTCCGCAGACACTGATACCAGGGGCCGCTATTTAATGTTGCTCTCATACATTCGAACAATAGTTTGAGGTAGCAGGAAGGGATCTTTTGGGCAGGTGTTGTTGACGTCCTTGAAATTGACGCCATGCGTCATGATTTGTCCTTCTTTAGTACCTTGACCGGGTTGGGCACCCATTCGGGGTGCTAGATTCCGAGGATGAATCTGGCCTCTAATAGCTTGGTCTTCTCTTCGCCATTGCTTGTCTTTTTGGTTCCAAGAACCGGTGGAGCACCTGTTTAACATGCGTTAAATCCCCCGATTATATT
>NC_053022.1:195624000-195655140 GCF_003073215.2 Triticum urartu
ATCCTAAGAACCTCATAGGCTGGTATGGATGTGCATGACCAGATTCTGTCCTATCCAGATATCCCGGGGAAGATCTCCAGCAGCAGTTCTGGAACACGTCGATGACTAGATCAAGGAGGACCGGTCTTGCAAGATGTTCCCGTGAAGCGAAAAGAGCATGATGACCACCGCCATAAGCATCACAGTAGCAGACCCCCATGCTGCCCAGATCCAGTCGGCCGCCGGCACCACCATGGTGTCTAGAAGCATGCAAGAGTACACCTGCCCGCAGACTCGTACGGGCCAAGATCCGAACCAGCATGGCTGCAGGACGTGCACTGACCACGCCGCAACACCACGTGGTCACGAACGACCAACTCGCTGCCGACCAAGAGCAGCCGCACCGGCAAACGAGAAAGATGCCGTCAGGATCCCATGGAGCTGCCCAGATCTGAGCCGTCGCCACAAGATGCCCTGCCACCGCTATCATAGGACCCCGTGTGAGCTTTGCCGATGGTACCCTCAGGCAGCAGCAAGACAAGGGGAAGGAGAGGCGGCCTCGGGAGTCACCGGCGGTGGTGTTTCCCCCGTGTCGCCAGATCGGGGCGACGCGGTAGTTTTGTTATCTGTTTGTTCTCGAATTCTATAGCTTATATTGGGGGATATAAATTGCGAAAATAATAGTATATAGTAGCTAGTGTTTGAAAATAATTTTGCAAATTGTCTTGATAGTACATGATCATGTGATTTACATTTACGTGTACTAACCTCGTTGACGAGTTCTGTTGAGTTTTGCGTGAATGAAAATTTTAAAATCAATGTGAGACATCGGTATGAGATGAACAAGGAGAGGCAAGAACCTAAGCTTGGGGATGCCCAAGGCATGCCAATGTAATATCTAAGGATACTCAAGCGTCTCAGCTTGGGGATGCCCTAGAAGACATTCCCTCTTTCCTCTTCAAAAACTATCAGTATCTCTCGGTTGGATCGAAATTTTTGTGCGTTCACATATTATGTGCTTTGCTTGGAGCATCATTTGCTTTTCCTTTGTTTGCTAGTCTTTAAAATCATCATATTCTGGTTGCACATGTATGAGAGAGACACACATTGGTCATAATTGTAGAATTGGACTTTATGTTTCACTTATATCTTTGGAGTTGAAGCTCTTATAGAATTGTTCTTGCACTTCACTTATACATGTGAGAGCATGGTGGAATAAACATGCTTTATAGAAAAGATTAGGACTCTCTTACTCCACTTAAATCTTTTTGGAGAGTTGAATAATAAATGGTAATTTGCATGAATTGTATGTTGGTCCTAAAAATAATAAGTATTGATCGCTGGTATAATAAAAACTTGCATGAACTTGTAGATCAATGAACTTGATAATTGGGTTACTTGCAATAATTTTGAGATAACTAATGGATGTGTCGATGAAAAGACTTTAGTGGAGTAGTGGGAAGGTGCCATAAGGTCATACACATCAATACTCATCGTCATCGATGTGAAACTGATTGTAAGAGGTCTAAGTTGAAGAATGTTGTAAGTAACCACTCACGTAGAACGGGCCGGGAGGCGCAATGGGCCTCGGCTCACCAAACTCTTCTCCTAGGAGTAATCGGTCTCATGGTTAAGAAATAGTGAGATGTTTTGGGTTATGAGTTAACGTCTTCAATGCACTTCCACATATACAAATATTTTCTAGCCTCTTTGTGTTGGGGAGCGCAGTATTTCAAATTTTTCCTATGATCATGCAAGATCTATCTAGGAGATGCATAGCAACGAGAGGGGAGAGTATGTCCACGTACCCTCATAGACCGAAAGCGGAAGCATTTAGTAACATGGTTGATATAGTTGGACGTCTTCGTGATCTAACCGATCCAAGTACCGAACGCATGGCTCATTCGCGATCTGCACACGTTCAGCTCGGTGACGTCCCTCGTACTCTTGATCCAGCTGAGCCCGAGGGTGAGTTCCGTTAGCACGGCGGCGTGTTTATGGTGATGATGAAGTTACCGACGCAGGGCTTCGCCTAAGCACTATGACAATATGACCGAGGTGTAAAACTGTGGAGGGGGGAACCGCACACGGATGAAGGTCAACTTGTGTGTCTATGGGGTGCCCCCTCCCCCGTATATAAAGGAGGGGAGGAGGACGCCGGCCGGCCCCAAGGGGAGCGCCCAAGTGGGGGAATCCTACTCCAAGTAGGAATCGGTCCCCCCTTTCCTAGTCCAAGTAGGAGAAGAAGGAAGGAGAGGGTGAGGGAGAGGGAAAGAGGGGCCGCGCCCCTCCCCTAGTCCTATTCGGACTCCCCTTGTGGGGGGGGGCGCCACCTCTTGGTTGCTGCCCCCTCTCTCCCCCAAGGCCCACTAAGGCCCATTACTTCCCCGGGGGGTTCCGGTAACCCCTCCAGCACTCTGATTTTATCCGAAACTATCCGGAACACTTCCGGTGTCCGAATAACATGGTCCAATATATCAATCTTTAAGTCTCGACCATTTCGAGGCTCCTCGTCATGTCCGCGGTCTCATCAGGGACTCCGAACAATCTTCGGTACGTCAAATCACATAACTCATAATACAAATCGTCATCGAACATTAAGCGTGCGGACCCTATAGGTTCGAGAACTATGTAGAGATGACCGAGACCCATCTCCGTCAATAACCAATAGCGGAACCTGGATGCTCATATTGGTTCCTACATATTCTACGAAGATCTTTATCGGTCAAACCGCATAACAACATACGTTGTTCCCTTTGTCATCGGTATCGTTACTTGCCCGAGATTCGATCGTCGGTATCATCATACCTAGTTCCAATCTCGTCGCCATCAAGTCTCTTTACTCGTTCCGTAATGAATCATCTCGCAACTAACTCATTAGTCATATTGCTTGCAAGGCTTATAGTGATGTGCATTACCGAGAGGGCCCAGAGATACCTCTCCGAGAATTGGAGTGACAAATCCTAATCTCGATCTATGCCAACTCAACAAACACCATCGGAGACACCTGTAGAGCATCTTTATAATCACCCAGTTACGTTGTGATGTTTGATAGCACACTAAGTGTTCCTCCGATATTCGGGAGTTGCATAATCTCATAGTCATAGGAACATGTATAAGTCATGAAGAAAGCAATAGCAATAAACTAAACGATCATAGTGCTAAGCTAACGGGTGGGTCTAGTCCATCACATCATTCTCTAATGATGTGATCCCGTTCATCAAATGACAACACATGTCCATGGCTAGGAAACTTAAACCATCTTTGATTAACGAGCTAGTCAAGTAGAGGCATACTAGTGACACTTTGTTTGTCTATGTATTCACACATGTATTATGTTTCCGGTTAATACAATTCTAGCATGAATAATAAACATTTATCATGATTATAAGGAAATAAATAATAACTTTATTATTGCCTCTAGGGCATATTTCCTTCAGTCTCCCACTTGCACTAGAGTCAATAATCTAGATTACACTGTAATGATTCTAACACCCATGGAACCTTGGTGCTGATCATGTTTTGCTCATGGAAGAGGCTTAGTCAACGGGTCTGCAACATTCAGATCCGTATGTATCTTGCAAATCTCTATGTCTCCTACCTGGACTAGATCCCGGATGGAGTTGAAGCGTCTCTTGATGTGTTTGGTCCTTTTGTGAAATCTGGATTCCTTTGCCAAGGCAATTGCACCAGTATTGTCACAAAAGATTTTCATTGGACCCGATGCATTAGGTATGACACCTAGATCGGATATGAACTCCTTCATCCAGACTCCTTCGTTCACTGCTTCCAAAGCAGCTATGTACTCCGCTTCACATGTAGATCCCGCTACGACGCTTTGTTTAGAACTGCACCAACTGACAGCTCCACCGTTTAATGTAAACACGTATCCGGTTTGCGATTTAGAATCGTCCGGATCAGTGTCAAAGCTTGCATCAACGTAACCTTTTACGGTGAGCTCTTTGTCACCTCCATATACGAGAAACATATCCTTAGTCCTTTTCAGGTATTTCAGGATGTTCTTGACCGCTGTCCAGTGATCCACTCCTGGATTACTTTGGTACCTCCCTGCTAAACTTATAGCAAGGCACACATCAGGTCTGGTACACAGCATTGCATACATGATAGAGCCTATGGTTGATGCATAGGGAACATTTTTCATATTCTCTCTATCTTCTGCAGTGGTCGGGCATTGAGTCTTACTCAACTTCACACCTTGTAACACAGGCAAGAATCCTTTCTTTGCTTGATCCATTTTGAACTTCTTCAAAATTTTGTCAAGGTATGTGCTTTGTGAAAGTCCAATCAAGCGTCTTGATCTATCTCTATAGATCTTAATGCCTAATATGTAAGCAGCTTCACCGAGGTCTTTCATTGAAAAACTTTTATTCAAGTATCCCTTTATGCTATCCAGAAATTCTATATCATTTCCAATTAGCAATATGTCATCCACATATAATATCAGAAATGCTACAGAGCTCCCACTCACTTTCTTGTAAATACAGGCTTCTCCGAAAGTCTGTATAAAACCAAATGCTTTGATCACACTATCAAAACGTTTATTCCAACTCCGAGAGGCTTGCACCAGTCCATAAATGGATCGCTGGAGCTTGCACACTTTGTTAGCCCCCTTTGGATCGACAAAACCTTCCGGTTGCATCATATACAACTCTTCTTCCAGAAATCCATTCAGGAATGCAGTTTTGACATCCATCTGCCAAATTTCATAATCATAAAATGCGGCAATCGCTAACATGATTCGGACGGACTTAAGCATCGCTACGGGTGAGAAGGTCTCATCGTAGTCAATCCCTTGAACTTGTTGAAAACCTTTTGCGACAAGTCGAGCTTTGTAGACAGTAACATTACCATCAGCGTCAATCTTCTTCTTAAAGATCCATTTATTTTCAATTGCTTGCCGATCATCGGGCAAGTCAACCAAAGTCCATACTTTGTTCTCATACATGGATCCCATCTCAGATTTCATGGCTTCAAGCCACTTTGCGGAATCTGGGCTCACCATCGCTTCTTCATAGTCCGTAGGTTCATCATGATCTAATAGCATGACTTCTAGAACAGGATTACCGTACCACTCTAGTGCGGATCTTACTCTGGTTGATCTACGAGGTTCAGTAGTATCTTGATCTGAAGTTTCATGATCATTATCATTGGCTTCCTCACTAACTGGTGTAGGTGTCACTGAAATAGTTTTCTGTGATGAACTACTTTCCAGTAAGGGAGCAGGTACAGTTACCTCGTCAAGTTCTACTTTCCTCCCACTCACTTCTTTCGAGAGAAACTCCTTCTCTAGAAAGGATCCATTCTTGGCAACGAATGTCTTGCCTTCGGATCTGTGATAGAAGGTGTACCCAACAGTTTCCTTTGGGTATCCTATGAAGACACATTTCTCCGATTTGGGTTCGAGCTTATCAGGTTGAAGCTTTTTCACATAAGCATCGCAGCCCCAAACTTTAAGAAACGACAACTTTGGTTTCTTGCCAAACCACAGTTTATAAGGCGTCGTTTCAACGGATTTTGATGGTGCCCTATTTAATGTGAATGCGGCCGTCTCTAGAGCATAACCCCAAAACGATAGCGGTAAATCAGTAAGAGACATCATAGATCGCACCATATCCAGTAAAGTACGATTACGACGTTCGGACACACCATTACGCTGTGGTGTTCCAGGTGGCGTGAATTGCGAAACTATTCCACAATTTTTCAAATGTACACAAAACTCGTAACTCAAATATTCTCCTCCACGATCAGATCGTAGAAACTTTATTTTCTTGTTACGATGATTTTCAACTTCACTCTGAAATTCTTTGAACTTTTCAAATGTTTCAGACTTATGTTTCATTAAGTAGATATACCCATATCTGCTTAAATCATCTGTGAAGGTGAGAAAATAACGATATCCGCCACGAGCCTCAATATTCATCGGACCACATACATCGGTATGTATGATTTCCAACAAATCTGTTGCTCTCTCCATTGTACCGGAGAACGGTGTTTTAGTCATCTTGCCCATGAGGCACGGTTCGCAAGTACCAAGTGATTCATAATCAAGTGGTTCCAAAAGTCCATCAGTATGGAGTTTCTTCATGCGCTCTACCCCAATATGACCCAAACGGCAGTGCCACAAATAAGTTGGACTTATCATTATCAACTCTGCATCTTTTGGCTTCAACATTATGAATATGTGTATCACTACTATCGAGATTCAACACAAATAGACCACTCTTCAAGGGTGCATGACCATAAAAGATATTACTCATATAAATAGAACAACCATTATTCTCAGATTTAAATGAATAACCATCTCGCATTAAACAAGATCCATATATAATGTTCATGCGCAACGCTGGCACCAAATAACAATTATTCAGGTCTAAAACTAATCCCGAAGGTAGATGTAGAGGTAGTGTGCCGACGACGATCACATCGACTTTGGAACCATTTCCCACGCGCATCGTCACCTCATCCTTAGCGAGTCTTCGCTTAATCCATAGTCCCTGTTTCGAGTTACAAATATTAGCAACAGAACCAGTATCAAATACCCATGTGCTACTGCGAGCTCTAGTAAGGTACACATCAATAACATGTATATCACATATACCTTTGTTCACCTTGCCATCCTTCTTATCCGCCAAATACTTGGGGAAGTTCCGCTTCCAGTGACCAGTCTGTTTGCAGTAGAAGCACTCAGTCTCAAGCTTAGGTCCAGACTTAGGTTTCTATTCTTGAGCAGCAACTTGTTTGCCGTTCGTCTCGAAGTTCTCCTTCTTCTTCCCTTTACCCTTTTTCTTGAAACTGGTGGTCTTGTCGACCATCAACACTTGATGCTCCTTTTTGATTTCTACCTCCGCAGCCTTTAGCATTGCGAAGAGCTCGGGAATTGTCTTATCCATACCTAGCATATTATAGTTCATCATGAAGCTCTTGTAGCCTGGTGGCAGTGATTGAAGAATTCTGTCAATGACACTATCATCCGGAAGATTAACTCCCAGTTGAATCAAGTGATTGTTATACCCAGACATTTTGAGTATATGTTCACTGATAGAACTATTCTCCTCCATCTTGTAGTTGTAGAACTTATTGGAGACTTCATATCTCTTAATTCGGGCATTTGCTTGAAATATTAACTTCAACTCCTCGAACATCTCATATGCTTCATGACGTTCAAAACGTCGTTGAAGTCCCGGATCTAAGCCGTAAAGCATGGCACACTGAACTATTGAGTAGTCATCAACTTTGCTCTGCCGGACATTCTTAACATTGTCAGTAGCATCTGCAGCAGGCCTGGAACCCAGCGGTGCTTCCAGGAAGTAATTCTTCTGCGCAGCAATGAGGATAATCCTCAAGTTACGGACCCAGACCATGTAATTTGCTACCATCATCTTCCAACTTAGATTTCTCTAGGAACACATTAAAATTCAAGGGAATGGTAGCACGGGCCATTGATCTACAATATAGATATGCAAAAACTATCAGGACCGAGTTCATGATAAATTTAAGTTCAATTGATCATATTACTTAAGAACTCCCACTTAGATAGACATCCCTCGAGTCATCTAAATGATCACGTGATCCATATCAACTAAACCATGTCCAATAATCACGTGAGATGGAGTAGTTTTCAATGGTGAACATCTCTGTGTTGATCATATCTACTATATGATTCATGTTCAACCTTTCGGTCTCAGTGTTCTGAGGCCATGTTTGTACATGCTAGGCTCGTCAAGTTTAACCCGAGTATTCTACATGTGCAAAACTGTCTTGCACCCGTTGCATGTGAATGTAGAGCTTATCACACCCGATCATCACGTGGTGTCTCGGCACGACAAACTGTAGCAACGGTGCAGACTCAGGGAGAACACTTATACCTTGAAATTTAGTGCGGGATCATCTTATAATGCTACCTCCGTACTAAGCAAAATAAGATGCATAAAAGATAAACATCACATGCAATCAAAATATGTGACATGATATGGCCATCATCATCTTGTGCCTTTGATCTCCATCTCCAAAGCACCGTCATGATCTCCATCGTCACTGACTTGACACCTTGATCTCCATCGTAGCGTCGTGGTCGTATCGCCAACTATTGCTTCTACAACTATCGCTAACGCATAGTGAAAGTAAATCAATTATATGGCGATTGCATTTCATACAATAAAGCGACAACCATAAGGCTCCTGCCAGTTGCCGATAACTTTTACAAAACATGATCATCTCATACAATAACGTATATCACATCATGTCTTGACCATATCACATCACAACATGCCCTGCAAAACACAAGTTAGACGTCCTCTACTTTGTTGTTGCAAGTTTTATGTGGCTCCTATGGGCTTCTAGTAAGAACCGTTCTTACCTACGCATCAAAACCACACCGATTTTTCGTCAAGTGTGTCGTTTTAAACTTCAACAAGGACCGGCTGTAGTCAAATTCGCTTTAATTGAAGTTGGAGAAACAGCCACCCGCCAGCCACCTTTATGCAAAACAAGTTGCATGTCTGTCGGTGGAACCGGTCTCATGAACGTGGTCATGTAAGGTTGGTCCGGGCCGCTTCATCCAACAATACCGCCGAATCAAAATAAGACGTTGGTAGTAAGCAGTATGACTATGATCGCCCACAACTCTTTGTGTTCTACTCGTGCATATCATCTACGCATGAACCTGGCTCGGAAGCCACTGTTGGGGAACGTAGCATGCAATTTCAAAAAAATTCCTACGATCACACAAGATCTATCTAGGATATGCATAGCAACGAGAGGGGGAGAGTGTGTCCATGTACCCTCGTAGACCGAAAGCGGATGCGTTAGGTTAACACGGTTGATGTAGTCGAACGTCTTCGCGATCCAACCGATCAAGCATCGAACGTACGGCACCTTCGAGTTCAGCACACGTTCAGCTCGATGACGTTCCTCGGACTATTGATCTAGCAAAGTGTCGAGGGAGAGTTTCGTCAGCATGATGGCGTGGTGACAGTGATGTGATCCGGGCAGGGCTTCGCCTACACATCTCCGATCAATAACCAACAACAGAACCTGGATGCTCATATTGGTTCCTACATATTCCACGAAGATCTTTATGGGTCAACCCGCAATGACAACATACGTCATTCCCTTTGTCATTGGTATGTTACTTGCCTGAGATTCGACCGTCTGTATCTTCATACCTAGTTCAATCTCGTTATCGGCAAGTCTCTTTACTCGTTCCGTAATGCATCATCACTTAACTAACTCATTAGTCACATTTCTTGCAAGGCTTATCACGATGTGCATTACCAAGAGGGCCCAGAGATACCTCTCTGATACTCGGAGTGACAAATCCTAATCTCGATCTATGGCAACCCAACAAACACCTTTGGAGACACTTGTAGAGCATCTTTATAATCACCCAGTTATGTTGTGACGTTTGATAGCACACAAGGTGTTTCTCTGATATTCGGGAGTTGCATAATCTCATAGTCAAAGGAATATGTATAAGTCAAGAAGAAAGCAATATCAATAAAAATTAACGATCATTATGCTAAGCTAACGGATGGGTTTTGTCCATCACATCATTCTCCAAATGATGTGATCCCGTTCATCGAATGACAACACACGTCTATGGTCAGGAAACTTAACCATCTTTGATTAACGAGCTAGTCAAGTAGAGGCATACTAGGGACACTTTATTTTGTCTATGTATTCACACATGTATCAAGTTTCCACTTAATACAATTCTAGCATGAATAATAAACATTTATCATTATATAAGGAAATATAAATAACAACTTTATTATTGCCTCTAGGGCATATTTCCTTCAAAAAATCACCGTAAATTTTCAGGTCAATTGGACTCCGTTTGATATTCTTTTTCTGCAAAACTCAAAAACAAGGAAAAAACAGAAACTGGCACTGGGCTCTAGGTTAATAGGCTAGTCCCAAAAATCATATAAAATAGCATACAAATGCATATAAAAAATCCAAGATGGATAACATAATAGCATGGAACAATAAAAAATTATAGATACGTTGGAGACGTATCAAGCATCCCCAAGCTTAATTCCTGCTCGTCCTCGAGTAGGTAAATGATAAAACAGATTTTTTTGATGTGGAATGCTACCTAACATATTTATCCACGTAATTTTCTTTATTGTGGCATGAATGTTCAGATCCATAAGATTCAAAACAAAAGTTTAATATTGACATAAAAATAGTAATACTTCAAGCATACTAACAAGGCAATTATGTCTTCTCAAAATAACATGGCCAAAGAAAGCTTATCCCTACAAAGTCATATAGTCTGGCTATGCTCCATCTTCATCACACAAAATACTCAAATCATGCATAACCCCGATGACAAGCCAAGCAATTGTTTCATACTTCTGATGTTCTCAAACTTTTTCAATTTTCACGCAATACATGAGCGTGAGCCATGGACATAGCACTATAGGTGGAATAGAATATGGTGGTTGTGGAGAAGACAAAAGAGGGGGATAGTCTCACATCAACTAGGCGTATCAACGGGCTATGGAGATGCCCATCAATAGATATCAATGTGAGTGAGTAGGGATTGTCATGCAGCGGATGGACTAGAGCTATAAGTTTATGAAAGCTCAATAAGAAAAGTAAGTGGGTGTGCATCCAACTTGCTTGCTCATGAAGACCTAGGGCAATTTGAGGAAGCCCGTCGTTGGAATATACAAGCCAAGTTCTATAATGAAAATTCCCACTAGCATATGAAAGTGACAACATAGGAGACTCTCTATCATGAAGATCATGGTGCTACTTTGAAGCACAAGTATGGAAAAGGATAGTAACATTGCCCCTTCTCTATTTTTCTCTCTTTTTTCTTTCTTCTTTCTCTATTTTTTTCTTTTTTCTCTCTTTTGTTTTATTTCCTCACATGGGACAGTGTTCTAAAAAAGGAAGATCATCATACTTCTATTTACTTACAACTCAAAAATTACAACTCGATACTAGAACAAGATATGACTCTTTATGAATGCCTCCGGCGGTGTACCGGGATGTGCAATGAATCAAGAGCAACATGTAAAAAAAGATGAATGGTGGCTTTTCCACAAACACGATGTCAACTACATGATCATGCAAAGCAATATGACAATAATGATGCGTGTCATAAATAACGGAACAGTGGAAAGTTGCATGGCAATATATCTCAGAATAGCTATGGAAATGCCATAATAGGTAGGTATGGTGGCTGTTTTGAGGAAGGTATATGGTGGGTTTATGGTACCGGCGAAAGTTGCGCGACACTAGAGAGTCTAGAAATGGTGGAAGGGTGAGAGTGCGTATAATCCATGGACTCAACATTAGTCATAAAGAACTCACATACTTATTGCAAAAATCTATTAGTCATCGAAACAAAGTACTACGCGCATGCTACTAGGGGGATTGATTGGTAGGAAAAGACCATCACTCATCCCCGCGCACCATTCATAAGGAAGACAATCAAACAAATATCTCATGCTCCAACTCTGTTACATAACGGTTCACCATACGTGCATGCTATGGGACTCACAAACCTTAATACAAGTATTTCTCAAATTCACAACTACTCACTAGCATGACTCTAATATCACCATCTTCATATCTCAAAACAATCATAAGGAATCAAACTTCACATAGTATTCAATGCACTTTATATGAAAGTTTTTATTATATCCCTCTTGGATGCTATCACACCCTAGCTAGTTCCAGCATTAGAATGTGCATCATGTTTAAATTCTTCTTAAATTTGAATTGGGGAAGACAGAACCCCCAACACCCCCTGGAAACAACTAGGGTTTACTAAAAATATTTTCAATGAACCTGAAATGCCCTTCTAAAAAGTTCACCCTCTTTGTCTTAGGTTAGAACCTCTGGCAAAATTGGTGCACAATTTTCTAGGTCAACAGAAGGTCATTGAATTAAATCATAGGTATTTGAATTTGGGCATTTAAATGCTATAAAATAATCTAAATGCTCAAATAATTCTGGGAATAAATGTTTCCTGTTGGAAATAATCTAAACAGAGGCCACATTTATTTTCAGGATTTTTGGAAATGTTTTAGTATTTTAAATAAAGCTAAACAGTTGCAGTTTAATAGAAAACAGAAACTAAATCAAAAAAAAGAGGAGAAAGAAGCCCACCTGGGCCTTACCTGGCTCGGCCCAGCCTACTGGCTCGGCCAGTCACCCCCTACCTCGCTCCAGGAGGCAGGGGCGCGTGCTCGCCGCGCGCCGGCCACGCGCCGGCCACCTCCTGCTTCTGCCGACGCCGGGATACGCCCAGAGGACGCCACGCGACCCCCACGTCTCCCTCTCATCCTCTCGCACTCTCCCCCTCGTCTCTCTCACTCTCCCCCGCGATGGCCGAGCACGTCCCTCGCCGCCGATCGCCGTAGTTGCCACTACAGCCACTCCCTCGCCCCTCTGACGAGCCCATACGACTCCCTCGTCCTCCCCACCGAGCCACGCTTCGCCGGAAGCCCTGCTTCGCCGCCTTCGCCCTCGTCTTCAACCTCGGGCACCCGAGCCATCTCCGGTCGATTCACCGCTGCCAGGACCTCCCCGAGCTCGCTGACCCCCTCTCCGACTCCGCTGTGAGCTCCTCTTCCTTTCCCCTAGCCCCCGTGCTCTTTTGGCCCCTGTAGCCGCCGTTTCCACCGCACCCGAGAGCTCCTCGCCGCCGGCCATGTCGCTGTCGTGGCTACGGCCGTGCAAGCACGCGTCCGAGCGCCTCACCGTGCTCAGCGCAGCACCAGGAACCCGTAGCCACCACCAGTTCTTCCTCCCGTGCACCGTAGCCTCGAAACCGTCCTCACCCGACTCCGGCGACCGCCAAGCTCGTCGCCGGCGACGTTTCCGGCCACCCCGAGCCCAACTACCACCACCAAACGCTGCGGCTTGTTCCCAGCTATCCGTAGATAGTCTCCACCGTCGATTTGGTCGCCTGAGGGCATTTTCCGAAGCCCTCCGCCGTCCCGGCCTCGCCGGCGACTCAACGCCGGCGGGATTAGCCCTGCTGACCGGCGGATTTGACCACTGACGTGGACTGGGTGGGCCCAGCTGACTCCCCTGAGTCAATGACAAGTGGGCCCCCCTCTGCTAATTATCCAGATTAGTTTCTAACTAAAAATTAGTTAGTTTAATTAGTATAGTCACTGACTAGTGGGCCCTGCCCAGTAATTAGGCTAACTAAACGTAGTTAGTGCACTGAGAGGCTGACAGCAGGGGCCCACCAGTCAGGTTTGACCTGGGATGGCGCCTTTGACCTGCTGACGTCACCCTGACGCATTGCTGACGCAGTAATGCATTTTCTGGATTTATTTTTATACAGGAAATTCCAGAAAATGTTTAAAACTTCTAAAAATCATAGAAATTCAACCGTAACTCCAAATGAAATAATTTATATATGAAAAATTATCAGAAAAATTCAATCTATCCATCTGTAATGGTTTCATGCATGACAAAACAAGTTCACCTTGCTGTTTAAGCAGAATAAGGAAATGCACTATTAAGGCCATGTTTAATGAGCTAATATTTGAATCTTTGATTCAAATGAGTTCATTCCTTTCTAATATAACTTGCATTAGGCCAAGACACAATCATATTGCCATGTCATAGCATGCATCATATTGTTGCATATCGTCATGTGTTGATTGTGTTCCGATGTGTTCTCCGTGGTAGGTTCTGCCTCCGAGGATATTCACGAGTATCCAACTGAAGGGCAGTATCCCGCTACCACTCCATCAGGCAAGCAACCATTGATCATTCCGATACAAACCCATGTTCTCGCTTCTGCTCTTGTGTACTGCATTAAGACAACGCGATTCAAACTGCTGTGTGCTACGGTAGTTGAACCCTTATCCTCTGCATGACCTGTCATTGCCACAGTAACTAGATGAAACCCACTAGCATGTGTAGGAGTTGATTGAGCCATGTATGTGATTCCTACCTTGCTATGCCTGCTATGCTTAGAGTTGTGTCAGGTCTGGTTCATCTGGGTGATGGGCTAGAGTGAAATGCTTATGTCGGTAATGTGAGGGATGCGTGGAACATGTTTTGGTAAAGGTATCGATGAGAGGCCATGTAGGAGTACATGGTGGGTTGTTTCATTGAGGCCGTCCCTAAGAACTGAGATCTGTATGTGTGATTTAAGATTCAGCTACTACCATGCATTGGGATCCTTAATTGACCCTCTCGGCTTCTTAACCACCCTAGTACTCTGTCCAGGAGTTGCAAATAGTTTCTGGTGCTTGTAGGTTATGTGTTGGCGGACGTTCGCAGCGCTGACCCTCGGGGTGGGCTATGTTACGGTAGATACACCGTGGCACGGTGTACCGAGTCACCCGTTTGGTGTCTCAGGAACCCTGTTTACATCGTTCGGGGCCGTATGTGGAAACCTCGGCCGGACTCCCTGTGGATGGAACCTGGATAGGCGATAAACCTGGACTAGAGGCTTAAGTGTTTAGGTAGGCCGTGGCCGACACCCTCGTTGGGCTTCCGCTTGAAGTTTGCCGAGTACATGTCGTGTAAACGGCGGTAAGTGGTGAATGCGTGTATGACGAAGTACACCCCTACAGGGTATAAAACTATTCGAATAGCCGCGTCCGCGGTAAAGGACTACTTGGTTGCCTATACAGTTCATAGACAAGTTAATGGATACTACTAAAAGACTCAAGATAAGTGTGAGTATCGAGGATGGCCCTCTCGTAGGATGGCGAGGGAGGATCCACGGTGGTGTATTGTGTTGGTGAGTAGTGGACTCGTGTGCGAAAACTATTTTACTGGTGAAGTTCCGTAGGATAGCTTAGCCAAGAGTCAAAGCTGGCTTGCTGCATTAACCCCACCACCTTCTTGAGAATAAGCATGTTTAGTAGGTTCTGATGTAAGACTTGCTGAGTACCTTTGTACTCATGTTTGCTTAATTACTGTTTTTAGACGACAACACCGCCCCCTCCGATGGGTTTTATGTAGACCTTGACGTCGACGAGTGACTAGCCACCCAGGTGGTGATCCTGGCCATGGAGGGCCCTATGTAGATAGACAGGCTTCGAGAAGCCTTCTTTCTTTCTAGAGTCTGTACTCAGACTAGCTGCTTCCACATGTGCTTGTGTGTTTGTATGACTTGAGTGTCGGGTCATGTGACCCCTATCTGTATGAAGATGCTATGTATGGCTCCCTGGAGCCTTTAAATAAAGTACTTGAATTGTAGAGTTTTGTTGTGATGCCATGTTGTATGTACTCATATCGGGCATATTGTGTGTATGATTGAAATGCTTGGTATGAGTGGGATCCGACAATCTAGTTGTTTATCCTTGGCAGTCTTTCTTATGGGGAAATGTAGTCTAGTGCTCCTCGAGCCATAGTAGTCCGCTACAGCCCGGTTCACCGGAGTCCTGCTAGCCCAGCACTACTGTTCAGGACACTTGACCGGCCGGCATGTGTTTCACTTCGTTCCTATGTCTGTCCCTTCGGGGAAATGTCACGCGGTGATTTCCGGAGTCCTGCCTAGCCTGCTACGGCCCGGGTTCCCCGGAGTCCTGTTAGCCCAGTGCTACAGCCCGGAATCACTCGCTGATGACCGACATGCTCGATGTGATTCATGTATGCCTGTCTCCATAGGACTGTGCCGCTTTGGGTTCACGACTAGCCATGTCGGCCCGGGTTCTCTGTCATATGGATGCTAGCGACACTATCATATACGTGAGACAAAAGGCGCAAACGGTCCCGGGCCATGGTAAGGCGACACCCGTGGGGTACCGTGCGTGAGGCCGCAAAGTGATATGAGGTGTTACCGGCTAGATCGATGTGACTTGGAATCGGGGTCCTGACAGATGCCTATCATATTAGGACTAAATTTATAACCAAAGGAAATTACCATGCTATTTAGAGACTCTCAAAATAATATAAATGAAGTACAAGAGTTCATAAATTTTTATAAAATAAAACCCCCGCCATGCTCTAAAAAGATATAAGTGAAGCACTAGAGCAAAATTGCCTAGCTCAGAAGATATAAGTGAAGCACATAGAGTATTCTAATAAATCACGATTCATGCATGTCTCTCTAAAAAGGTGTGTACAGCAAGGATGATTGTGGCAAACTAAAAAGGAAAGACTCAAATCATACAAGACGCTCCAAGCAAAACACATATCATGTGGTGAATAAAAATATAGCTCCAAGTAAAGTTACCGATGAACGAAGACGAAAGAGGGGATGCTATCCGGGGCATCCCAGAGCTTAGGCTCTTGGTTGTCCTTGAATATTACCTTGGTGTGCCTTGGGCATCCCCAAGCTTAGGCTCTTGCCACTCCTTATTCCGTAGTCCATCGAATCTTTACCCAAAACTTGAAAACTTCACAATACAAAACTTAACAGAAAACTCATAAGCTCCGTTAATATAAGAAAATAAATCACCACTTTTGGTACTGTTGTGAACTCATTATTTATTTATATTGGTGTAATATCTACTGTATTCCAACTTCTCCATGGTTCATACCCTCCGATACTACTCATAGATTCATCAAAATAAGCAAACAACACATCGAAAACAGAACAGTCCGTAGTAATCTATAACTATCGAATACTTCTGTAACTCCAAAAATTCTGAAAAATTAGGACAACCTGGGAAATTTGATATTGATCTTCTGCAAAAAGAATCAGTATTTTATCGCGCTTCTGTTAAAAACGAGAATTGTTTTCCTGAACGCAAAAGTTTCTGTTTTTCAGCTAGATCAAATCAACTATCACCATAGATCATCGATATGTCTTACTTGGCATTTAATTGAAACAAAAGCCATAAAACATGATTACTAAAGTAGCATAATCATGTGAACACACCAAAATAGTAGGTATAAATGTTGTGTTGTCTCCCAACAAGCGCTTCTCTTTAATGCCTTTTTAGCTAGGCATGATAATTTCAATGATGCTCAAATAAAAGATAGGAATTGAAACATAATGGGAGCATCATGAAGAATATGACTAGCACATTTAAGTATAACCCTCTTCCTATGCATAGGGATTTTGTGAGCAAACAACTTATGGGAACAAGAATCAACTAGCATAGGAAGGCAGAACAAGCATAACTTCAAGATTTTCAACATATAGAGAGGAAACTTGATATTATTGCAATTCCTACAAGCATATATTCCTCCCTCATAATAATTTTCAGTGGCATCATGAATGAATTCAACAATATAACCATCACATAAAACATTCTTTTGATGATCCATAAACATAGAAATTCTGCTACTCTCTACATAAGTAAAAAAATTCTCATTCAGAATAGTGGGAGTATCATAAGAAACTCGAATACTATAAATTGTTTACACATTAAAAGAATAACGTTCAAAAAGGGTAATCATAATTATGACGAGTTTAATAAATATAATCATCACTACTTTTTATAACACAAGTGTCATCACAATAATCATCATAAGTAGCAACCTTGTTCTCATCATAATCAATTGAAACCTCTTCCAAGATAGTGGAATTGTTACTAAATAAAGTCATGACCTCTCCAAATCCACTTTTATCATTATAATAAGATTCAACACCCTCCAAAATAGTGGGATAATTATTATCTAAAGTTGACACTCTTACGAACCCACTTTCATAAATATTGCAATCATCATAAGTAGGAGGCATGCTATCATCATAAAAAAATTGCACATCAAAACTTGGGGGACTAAAAATATCATCTTCATTAATCATAGCATCCCCAAGCTTGGTACTAACATTAATTGCAGCAAATAAATTCTCAAACATGTCATTCTCATCAAACATAGCATCCCCAAGCTTGGGCCTTTTCATATCATAAGCATAATCACTCTCATCATTAATAGTATGGATAGCACAAATAGTATAACAATTATTACCATGAAAACTTTATAAGTTGGTGCCAAAAAGATTTTCAAGATTATAACAAGTATCATTAATTTCCCAATCATAATCATCATGATGAGTAATAGGCATAACGAAATCATCCTCAATAATTTCTTCGGACATAGTACCATAAGGTAAAGAATCAATATCATCATCAAGTATATCATCATCCACATCTATTTTTGATTCACTATAATGAGGCATAAAAATAGGAGAAACATCATTTGGGAGAGATAACTTTTTATCTTTGTTTTTCCGTCTTTTATTTTTCCTCTTCATGTCATGTGTGGGTTTAATCAACCTTTTTGAGCTCCTTATTGATGAGATTGGTTGAATAAAAACCTCCTCCTTGTTACCTAATTCATCATCAGAAAAAATAGGAGGATATTTGGATACCTCTTCCCCTTCGTTAGTATTCTCTTCATCTTCTATTTGTTCTCTTGTCTTTAAGTAATTGGCAATATAAGGATTCTCAATGCAATTTATCGCACAATACATATAAATTTCCTCTATATCAAAGGCTAGAAATCTCGCAAGGTTATATTCTGGAATATACCAAGTTATACGTTTCATTTCTTCATATCCCAGAAGCAAACTAAGTTCATTATGATGCACAAGGGAAATTAAGTCCTCACAATTTTTGGACACGACTCGATCATGAAACAATTTGCATTGGAGATTTAAACGACCACGTTCATTGCAAACGTCACAAGGATGGCTAAAAATATTAAACTTTTCAGCACAAACATCTAGCCTCTCTTGCAACCATTTAGTTTCTAAATACTTATGCCTCTTGCAGAATCTATCTTCCCTATTTGGTATGTAACATCAAACTCTACGCACTCCATAGAAATTGACATGCTTGTAGGAAACATTTTTATCATAACTAGTGCAATCATCATTAATACTATGGATATTCAAAGAATTCATACTAACAACATTGCAATCATGCGCATCATTCAAAGATTTAGTTCCAAACATTTTAATGCATTCTTCTTCTAACACTTTGGCACAATTATCGGAATCCTTATTTTCACAAAAGACATTAAAAAGATGAAGCATATGAGGCAACCTCAATTCCATTTTCTGTAGTTTTATTTTATAGACTAAACTAGTGATAAAACAAGAAACTAAAAGATTTGATTGCACGATCTGAAGATATACCTTCAAGCACTAACCTCCCCGGCAACGGCGCCAGAAAAGAGCTTGATGTCTACTACGCAACCTTCTTTTTGTAGACTCGTGTTGGGCCTCCAAGCGTAGAGTTTTGTAGGACAGTAGCAAATTTCCCTCAAGTGGATGACCTAAGGTTTATCAATCCGTGGGAGGCATAGGATGAAGATGGTCTCTCTCAAACAACCCTGCAACCAAATAACAAAGAGTCTCTTGTGTCCCCAACACACCCAATACAGTGGTCAATTGTATAGGTGCACTAGTTCGGCGAAGAGATGGTGATACGAGTGCAATATGGATGGTAGATATAGGTTTTTGTAATTTGAAAATAAAAAACAGCAAGGTAGCTAGTAACAAAAGCGAGCGAAAAGGTATTGCAATGCTTGGAAACAAGGCCTAGGGTTCATACTTTCACTAGTGCAAGTTCTCTCAGCAATGATAACATAATTAGATCATATAACAATCCCTCCACGTGCAACAAGGAGTCACTCCAAAGTCACCAATAGCGGAGAATAAACGAAGATAATATTGTAGGGTATGAAACGACCTTAAAGTTATTCTTTCTGATCGATCTATTGGGCTATTCTTATAAGTGTCACAAACAGCCCTAGAGTTCGTACTAAAATAACACATTAAGACACACATCAACCAAAACCCTATTGTCACCTAGATACTCCAATGTCACCACAAGTATCCGCGGGCTTGATTATACGATATGCATCACACAATCTCAGGTTCATCTATTCAAACCAGCACAAAGAACTTCAAAGAGTGCCCCAAAGTTTCTACCGGAGAGTCAAGACAAAAACGTGTGCCAACCCCTATGCACAAGTTCACAAGGTCACGGAACCCGCAAGTTGATCACCAAAACATACATCAAGTAGATCACATGAATATCCCATTGTCACCACAGATAAGCACATGCAAGACATACATCAAGTGTTCTCAAATCCTTAAAGACTCAATCCGATAAGATAACTTCAAAGGGAAAACTCAATCCATTACAAGAAGGTAGAGGGGGAGAAACATCATAAGATCCAACTATAATAGCAAAGCTCGCGGTACATCAAGATCGTGCCAAATCAAGAACACGAGAGAGAGAGAGATCAAACACATAGCTACTAGTACATACCCTCGGCCCCGAGGATGAACTACTCCCTCCTCATCATGGAGAGCGCTGGGATGATGAAGATGGCCCCCGTTGATGATTCCCCCCTCCGGCAGGGTGCCGAAATAGGGTCCCGATTGGTTTTTGGTGGCTACAGAGCCTTGCGGTGGAGGAACTCCCGATCTAGGTTTATTTCTGGGGGTTTCTATATTTATAGGAATTTTTGGCGCCGAGAACAAGTCAGGGGTCCACGAGGCAATGAAAAGGACGGAGGGCGCACCTTGGGGGGTAGGGCCCGCCCTCCACCCTTGTGGAGGCCTCGTGGCTCTTCTGGCCCAACTCTTTTGCTTCGGGGCTTCTTTTGCTCCATAAAAAATCACCGTAAACTTTCAAGTCAATTGGACTCCGTTTGATATTCCTTTTGTTCGAAACTCAAAAACAAGGAAAAAAACAGAAACTGGCACTAGGCTCTAGGTTAATTGGTTAGTCCCAAAAATGATATAAAATAGCATATAAATGCATATAAAACATCCAAGATGGATAATATAATAGCATGGAACAATCAAAATTATAGATACGTTGGAGACATATCAATGACCAGTCTATCGATGACTACTGCCGCCGCCTGAAGACGTTGGCGGATGAATTCCATGACATCAGCGCCAAGGTTGATGACCTCCTCCTCCTCAGCATGCTCACCGTCGGCCTCAACGAGGACTTCGGCGACGCCACCTCCAACCTCACCTTGATGCCGGAGCCCTTCTTCCCCAAGTTTGTGGCGTACTTGCGGTTGTAGGAGCGCTGGATGAAGGGGGTGAAGAAGCGTGTGCAGCACCACGCCCTCGCCGCCGGCACCTCTTGCGGAGCCCCCCGCCCCCCGCCCCGCCCGCGCCCCCCGCCCCTCCCGCTGCCCCTCAGCAGCAGCCACAGGGTGGCAGCCGACACAGCAACCGCCGCGAGGGCGGGCGCAACACTACAAAAAAGACATCTGTGACATTTTGGGCCGAACGAAAAAAATTTATGTCATCCTTATGACACTTCTATGACGATAATTGTGACAAAACCCAGTATCATCATAGATGTGGTAGGCTCCTACTTCTGTGACAAAAAAATCATGACAGAAAATGAGATTTTCGTCCTGGGCGGGCTGGAGACGCAGCTACATGACATTCTTTGGGCCGTCCATGACGGAAAAAATGTGGTAGAAGCGAGGGCGAGAAAAATATTGGGAGTTCCCGGTTACGGTGGGTGGTCGGGGCCGAGCGATGCACGGAGGTTTGCGCATTTCTCTTGTACACGTACGTGCATGTGTGCGAGGCGTTGCGCTCTAACTGAACCCGAGCGAGGCGTTGGGCTCTAAGTGAACCCGAGCGATTGCACTAGCTACATTACTGAACCCCGATCGATCCCTTACTGTTAACTGAACCCGAGTGATTCCTTTGCTACTACGGCTAACTGAAGCCGATCGATGCTGCCTCTGAACAGTGAGCGTTGTTGGGGGGTTGGATGAACAGGACCCCGTGGTAGTAGAGGCCATTGCCGCTGGATGAACAGGACCCTGATCGACCCGGTTGGGGTGGATGAACATGACCCCGTGGAGGGCTGGATGAACAGGACCCCGTGGAGGGCTGGTTGAACAGTAGTCGCTGGAGGGTTGGATGAACAGTAGCCCGTGGAGGGGTGGTTGAACAGGACCCCGTGGAGAGAGCTGGTTGAACAGTAGCCGGTGGAGGAGCAGTGGAGGCTGGATGAACAGGAGCCTGTGGATGAACAGTAGCTAGTAGAGGCAGGAGGGGAGATGTCGTGGATGAATAGTCGTAGGTGGAGGCTGGAGGAGGTCGACGGTGGATGGATAGTAGCCTGTGGAGGCAGTCGACGGTGGAGATGAACCGTATCCTGTGGAGTCCCGTTTTGTGGTACGCCTCACCCCTCCCGATGAACAGGACCCCCGTTTCGAGCGTAGCGCTCCAACACAAGTCTGTTTCCTCCGTTTTGCGGTACGCCAGGCCTTGTTTTGATCGGCTGTTCCGCCCAAGCCGGTTGGCTCCCGATGAACACGACGACGTAGTTTCTCTGTTCTGACCCAGCCATGTACACGAGCCATGGCCGTACATATGCGCGAGTAGGCGTTCGAGACCCCGACCATATGTACGTACGTGGCCATATTTACTTTCTTGCACCCTGGTTGTACGTACGTGTACACGATATTAACGGGACTGTGTGACATGCTACGTGTGCGCCTCTACTACAACACGTGCGCGCCTATACTACGACACGTGCCCTTCCTTACACGGCCATGGTTCAGCGCTGCAGCCTGCAGACAGACCGATCATATGTACGTACACGTTTGTGACCAGAATGACAACGCTATGCACGGTTCGACCGGTGGATCCCGACTGTCAGGCACTTCCTTGCGTGCGAAGATGTAGCTGGTGGGTCCCAGCAGTCAAGGGGAAACATTTTTTTCACGAAATACGGTGGCCCGTCCGGTGGGTCCCTGCTGTCAGGTGGAGGAATCATTATTTTTCGCGTAATAAGGAGGCACTTCCTTGTTGCGGCCATGGACCCAGCTGTCAGCCTCTCCACATACAGCACTCTTCCGATGGAAGTCGTTCGTTGACCACATTGACCACGCCGCGCCGAGAGCACCAAGGAGGTGAACGACGGCGAGGCCTAGGAAGGGGACAACGCAGAGCTGGGGAAGACGCGGTAGTGGATGCCCATGCGGAGAGGAGTATGAGAGTCCACTGGTTCGGCTCCGGTGTGAGGCAGCTGTCGCCGCAGGCCCTGGCCAGTGGTGGGAGTAGTAGGGGCGGTGAGGCCTCCGTGGCAGCTTAGCCAGCCACGGGAGGCATGAGTAGGCGGCACGACTGGCGCTGGTTTGGGCGGCTGGAGCAAGAAGACCGGAGGTTGAAGAAGCACTATGGCCGTTGGATGGACATCGTACGGTCACTGGAGCTAGAATCGTTCATATTGACTAAGTTGACAAAGCCCTCCATCCCCATCAACTTAGTAGGCCCACAAGTCAGCCTCCCACTATGGTGGTTCCCAGCTAGCAGGGGGAGTATTCATTTTTTGTGTGTTGACCACGCCGCGCCAAGCGCATCCAAGGTGGTGGACGACGGCGAGGCCCCGGACGGCAACGAGCCGGAGATGGGAAGATGCGGGAGTGGAGTCGCAGACAGAGAGGTGTATGAGGGTTAACTGGTTCTGGTGTAGTGTGGTTCGGCAATCGATGGAGAAAAACAAGAGGGGTGGAGGGATGGCTTGGCCGGCCATGGGGTAGCGCTGAGCGAAGCGTGCTAAGCAGAGCTGCTAGCAACAGGAGGCGGGAGCAGGTGGTCCCGATGGCGCTGGAGGAAGAAGACGAGAGATTGAAGATGGATGCCAGTCGTTGGATGTAAATCCAACGGCTAACGATGTTAGAATCATTTGTTGACTAAGTTGACAACGACTTGCATTGGCTTCGACCTATTGGCCCATATTTCAGCCTCCAAAAACGTGGCACATATTCAACCCATTTTTTCAGAATTTACAGTCAGTTTGATCTTTTTTTAAAAATTACAGTCCATTTGCTTGGCTGGGTGAACAAATAATGTAGCGTTCATGTGGCCCATTTATTTTTTTCCTAAAAAATTACATGCCATTTGCACTTTCTTGAAATACATGATTTTGCTGGGCTGATTCTAATTATTATGTTGGGTTGGGCGTAGCAATGTCATCAAAAAATAAACAGGGGCTGAGCATTTTGTTATAAATATATTTAAACAATAAGTGATTTATTATTACATTGGTCCTTATATCTTACCAAGCTTTTATACACAATCACCAGGATTTTCGTTGCCAAAAAAATCCAGGATTTTATTGTTAAGAAATTATTTATATTGTGTTCTTACATATGTACTCCCTCCGTTCCAAATTACTCGTCGCGGAAATGGATGTATCTAGAATTAAAATACATCTAGATACATCCATCTCTGCGACAAGTAATTCGGAACCGAGGGAGTAAGTATCTGTTAAATATATGATGACAATAACAATAATATATAATAACATATAAAATAATTTAAATATATAATATAGTTAGAAGGGAAACATAATCTGTACCAGGCGTTCATATTCTTATATAGAAAAATAGAACAGACCTCTGCGTTTTCTTTAAAAAAATACATAAGTTGGGCTGCCGATGTTTCAGGAAAAATAAAAACCTTGAATGGGAGGTGCACAGGCCGGTCGATACATGATGGCCCTCAAGAAAATACAAACCGGCATGTCGTGGGCTACGCACATTAAAAAAGAAAGCCTAGACGGGGCAGCCCACAACCCAACTGATACTTGCTGCCCCAGTGATAATACATGATACCTGCCAGCTCCCCGGCTTCGTTGTAAATTTATCTCCTTTAGTAACTACATTGAAGCACCTAAAAAATGTAACTATGTTGACAAACCCGTGGGCCCCAACGTCAGTACAACATTAGGAGGAAGTATTTTTTTCAATGAGGCACTTGCTTGCGTATGGCCATGGACCTGATGGGTTCCGACTGTCTGCTTCTCCACGTACAGTCCTCTCTAGATTTCTCTCGTTTGTTCAGCATGTTCACAACGGCAGACAGTGGCACCGCGGCGAGTGCACAAAGGCGCAGGACGAGATCAGGCCACCTGAGGCAGTGCCTTATTTGTACTGAAACTACTGAACTAGCCCAGTGGCCAAGTGACACTACCCGACCGCAGTTCCGCCCGGGTTCGATTCCTTCTGATGCAGGGAAAATATCTCCAAATTTTTTGCCTCTGCCATTATTGACATGTGGGTCCCCATTGTCATCTACGCACACTGATGTCGCTTGAAGCTATGTCAGTATTTCCCCAAAGAGGAAGGGATGATGCAGCACAGTGATACGTCTCCATCGTATCTACTTTTCCAAACACTTTTGCCCTTGTTTTGGACTCTAACTTGCATGATTTGAATGGAACTAACCGGGACTAACGCTGTCAGCAGAATTGCCATGGTGTTATTTTTGTGCAGAAATAAAAGTTCTCGGAATGACCTGAAAATCAACGGAGAATATTTTTGGAATATATAAAAAATACTTGCGAAAGAATCAAGGCCAGGGGGCCCACACCCTGTCCACGAGGGTGGGGGCGCGCCCCCTGCCTCATGGGCCCCTTGGTGCTCCACTGACCTCAACTTCAACTCTATATATTCATGTTCGGGGAGAAAAAAATCAGGGAGAAGGATTCATCGCGTTTTACGATATGGAGCTGCCGCCAAGCCCTAATCTCTCTCGGGAGGGCTGATCTGGAGTCCGTTTTGTTGCTCCGGAGAGGGGAATCCATCGCCATCGTCATCATCAACCTTCCTCCATCACCGATTTCATGATGCTCACCGCGTGCGTGAGTAATTCCATCGTAGGCTTGCTGGATGGTGATGGGTTGGATGAGATTTATCATGTAATCGAGTTAGTTTTGTTAGGGTTTGATCCCTAGTATCCACTATGTTTTGAGATTGATGTTGCTATGACTTTGCTATTTTTAATGCTTGTCACTAGGGCCCGAGTGCCATGATTTCAGATCTGAACCTATATGTTTTCATGAACATACGTGAGTTCTTGATCTTATCTTGCGAGTCAATAGTCACCTATTATGTGTTATGATCCGTTAACCCCGAAGTGACAATAATCAGGATATTTACCGGTGATGACCGTAGTTTGAGGAGTTCATGTATTCATTATGTGTTAATGCTTTGGTCCGGTACTCTATTAAAAGGAGGCCTTAATATCCCTTAGTTTCCAATAGGACCCCGCTGCCACGGGAGGGTAGGACAAAAGATGTCATGCAAGTTCTTTTCCATAAGCACGTATGACTATATTCGGAATACTTGCATACATTACATTGATGAACCAGAGTTAATTCTGTGTCACCCTATGTTATAACTATTGCATGAGGAATCGCATCTGACATAATTATCCATCACTGATTCATTGCCTATGAGCTTTTCACATATTGATCTTCGCTTATTTACTTTTTCGTTGCCGTTGTTACAATCACTACAAAAACTATTACTATTACCATTGTCACCGTTACCGTTACTTTCATATTACCTTGCTACTAAATATATTGCTGCAGATATTAAGTTTTCCAGGTGTGGTTGAATTTACAACTCAACTGCTAATACTTGATAATATTCTTTGGCTCCCCTTGTGTCGAATCAACAAATTTGGGTTGAATAATCTACCCTCGAAAACTGTTGCGATCCCCTATACTTGTGGGTTATCAAGACTATTTTCTGGCGCCGTTGCCGGGGAGCATAGCTCTATTCTTTGAGTCACTTGGGATTTATATCTACTGACCACTATGAAGAACTTGAAAGATAAAAGAACCAAGATTTTTCCCTCAACTACGAGAGGAGGTAAGGAACTGCCATCTAACTCTGCACTTGATTCACCTTCCGTTTTGAGTAAACTTGCGATACCTACTCCTGCTATCCATTCTGATATGTTGCATGTTATTGATGATGCCACTTCTTCTTTGCATGATACTTATGATGAAACTACTTCTATGCTTGATACTACTGTGCCACTAGGTGAATTTCTTGATGAACAACTTGCTAGGGTTAGAGAAATGAAATTATTGAAACTGATAATATTGATGAAAGTGATGATGAAGATTCTCCCCCTAGATATGATTTTCCTGTTGTGCCTGAGGGTTATGTTATGGATGCAGAAACTTCTAGAGACTTTTTAGCTTGCAATGATAGATATGATCTTAAGAAATTATTAGTTAAGCTGAAAGAGAAGTCTTTGAATGCTAGAATGAAATGTGACCCTGCTTTTGCTACTTCACCTATTTTTATTTCTGATAAGGATTATGATTTCTCTGTCGATCCCGAGTTAATTACTTAGGTTGAATCTAATCATTTTTATGGCTATGAATCTGAAACTGTTGCGGCACATCTTACTAAATGAAATGATATAGCCACCCTATTCACTAATGATGAGAAAACTCGCTATCATTTTATCCTTAAGTTGTTCCCTTTCTCATTAAAGGGTGATGCTAAAACATGGTTTAATTCTCTTGATCCTAGTTGTGTGCGTAGTCCCCAGGATATGATTTATTACTTCTTTGCTAAATATTTCCCTGCTCATAAGAAACAAGCTGCCTTAAGGGAAATATATAATTTTGTGCAAATTGAAGAAGAGAGGCTCCCACAAGCTTGCAGGAGGCTTCTTCAATTATTTAATGCTTTGCCTGATCATCCTCTCAAGAAAAATGAAATACTTGATATATTTTATAATGGACTAACCGATGCTTCTAGAGACCACCTGGATAGTTGTGCTGGTTATGTTTTCAGGGAAAGAACTGCTGATCAAGCTGAATTGTTATTGAATAATATGTTGAGTAATGAAAATGATTGGACACTTCCTGAACCAACTCCTAAGCCAACTCCGAAGAAAAGGGGTATTCTATTTCTCAGTCCTGGAGATATGCAAGAGGCAAAGAAATCTATGAAAGAAAAAGGTATTAAAGCTGAAGATGTTAAGAATTTACCACCTATTGAAGAAATACATGGTCTTGATAACCCGACACAGGTAGTAAAGGTAAATTCTCTCTATAGATTTGATGAAGGTGATATTCCTCATAATAAGTCTGCTAAGCAATGCTTGGATGAGTTTGATAATTTTATTGTTAAACAAGAAAACTTCAATGCTTATGTTGGTAGACAATTGAAACTTAATGCTTATATGATTGAACACTTGAGTGACTATATGTCTAGAGTTAAAGGTGAACTTAAACTTATTAGTAAACATGCTTCTATGGTTACCACTCAAGTAGAACAAGTACTTAAAGCTCAAAATGATTTGCTCAGTGAATTAAATAATGAGAAAAATGATGATGTTGTTAGAGTTGTGACTAGAGGGGGTAAAATGACTCAGGAACCTTTGTATCCTGAGGGCCACCCTAAGATAATTGAGCAAGATTCTCACAGAACTAATGTTGATGCACCTAGTTCTTCTAAGAAGAAGAAAAAGAAAAATGATAGGACTTTGCATGCTTCTAGTGAACCTGTTGTTGACACACCTGAGAATCCCAATGATATTTCTATTTATGATGCTGAAACACAATCTGGTAATGAACATGAACCTGATAATGTTAATGATGATGTTCATGTTGATGCTCAACCTAGCAATGACAATGATGTAGAGATTGAACCTGTTGTTGATCTTGATAACCCACAATCAAAGAATCAATGTTATGATAAGAGAGACTTTGTTGCTAGAAGGCACGGTAAAGAAAGAGAACCATGGGTTCACAAACCCATGCCTTTTCCTCCTAAACCATCCAAGAAAAAGGATGATGAGGATTTTGAGTGCTTTGCTGAAATGATTAGACCTATCTTTTTGCGTATGCGTTTGACTGATATGCTTAAAATGAATCCTTATGCTAAGTACATGAAGGATATTGTTACAAATAAAAGAAAGATACCAGAAGCTGAAATTTCCACCATGCTTGCTAATTACACTTTTAAAGGTGGAATACCTAAGAAACTTGGAGATCCAGGAGTACCAACCATACCATGCTCCATTAAAAGAAACTATTTTAAAACTGCTTTATGTGATATTGGAGACGGTGTTAGTGTTATGCCTCTCTACTTATATCGTATACTTGATTTGAATAAGTTGACACCTACTGAAATATCTTTGCAAATGGCTGATAAATCAACTGCTATACCTATCAGTATTTCTGAGGATGTGCCTATTGTGGTTGCAAACGTTACTATTTTAATGGACTTTGTTATTCTTGATATTCCCGAGGACAATAGTATGTCGATTATCCTTGGTAGACCATTTTTGAATACTGCAGGGGCTGTTATTGATTGCAACAAAGGCAATGTCACTTTTCATGTTAATGGTAATGAGCGTACGGTACACTTTTCGAGGAAACAACCTCAAGTCCACAGTACCAATTCTATTGGAAAAATTCCAACAATTACTATTGGAGGTTTCGAATTTCCTCTTCCTACTGCTAACAAGAAATATGATATTCTTATTTTTGGGGATGTGCATATCCTCGTTGAGGTAACATAGTGTTATTCGAAATTTCTCCAGTTTCATGCGATTCTGAATGAGTTTGTTAACAAGACTTGATCAACCTTGTTAGTGGATTCCTTTTGATGAGCATGAGATGGATGAAGTTAGAAAGCACAACTCTTTGTACCCTCTTTTTACTTTCTGTTATTTAGATTAAATAAAGTAAAAATAGTATTTTCTGTCTGTTTTCTGAATTATCCTTGCAATAAAAAAATAGAAAATAAAAGTTCTCCAAATGTCTTGAAAATGAAATATGACTTTTTCCAGAATATTTAAGAATTATTGGCACCGAGAACACACCAGGGGGCCTCACCATGTGCCCACGAGGGTGGAGGGCGCGCCCCCTGCCTCGTGGACCCTACGTGGGCCCCCTCCACTTATTCTTGCACCCACACACTTTGTCTTCCTCCAAAAAAAATCATCCACCAGCTCAAACCCGAGTTCTAGCTCATCTTGCTGCCATTCTCGATCTCCTTGCTCAAACCTCCATTCGCAAAACTGCTTTGGGGGATTGTTCTTCGGTATGTGACTCCTCCAGTGGTCCAATTAGTTTTTGTTCTAGTGCTTTATTTACTGCAAATTTTTGCTGCTTAGGTGACACTGTTCTTGAGCTTGCATGTCAAATTTATATGGTCCCAAGTAGTTTTAATGCATGATATGGTCTCTAGGCACTTGTAGGAGTAGTTTCTATCAATCTTGTTGAGTTTGGTTCACTTTTATTTTGATTCACTAAAAATTTCAGAAATTTTTCAGAGAAAGAAAATGATGAAGAGATTGTTGAGGGGCTCATCGAGCCGGAGCTCGAAGGATAAGCAAAGTGAAGAAAATAAGAAGCCAAATATAATCTCCCTCGCACTGCGGAGGTTCAGCCGTGTGAATGACCTTGTGATGAGTTCTTGAGAGAAGCCGGGATTTATGAAGATTTTTATTAATTGGTTGAGAATGCAGGCCTCACCGACTTCCTCCACAACCAGCGCGAACAGTATCTCCTACTCACTAATATTTTTGTGCAAAACTTTCATTTCCATGCTAGGAGGTCACCACCTTCTATGGATTTTTATTTGTATGATGAGTATAAGGAGATGTCACTCTATGACTTTTGTGAGGTTTGCAAGTTGTCCTTTGAGGGCATCATAGAGGAACCACATCGTAATGATGTGGAAAGGTTTATTGATATGATTGCTGTAGGGGAAATGATGAAGGTTTCTGATGCAAGAATTACTAGCATACATTTTCCTGTTCTATGTTACTTTGCAATACTTGCTAGTAGATGCTTAATTGGTCGCGGGAACTATGGAAACCTTAGTGCCCCTGATATTGTTATTTTGTGCCATGCTTTGTTTCGTGATACCACTTTCAGTTTAGGCACCATTGTTGCTAAACGATTAAATCTGAACCATACAAAGGGCCCTGTCTTTGGAGGCATCTTTGCCTCACGCCTTGCTGCACACTTCAACATACCTATTAGGCATTATGAGAAAGAGGAAAAGTTGTTGCCTCCTATTTTTCTAGATTATAAGAGTATGGTAGCACACAATTTTATTGTTAAGAATAGGGAGAAGATGCTTAACTATAGACTGATATTTGATAAAAATTACTTTGAGACTATTACCTTGCCTGCTCCCTCTTTGTTCAACATATTTTCAGGCATGTACCTTGTTCTGGCGGAGGCCGTTCATGCATACCGGAGCCTGACATCATCTCTAGGACCTGAGATGGAGCCACCACTTGACCCTCACCATCAGTCTGTTTATCAGTGGGATCCGGAGGAGATCGCCAACCAGTGGCACCCTGAGGATCCTCCTCAGTACACTGGAGGGGACCATTTTGATCCATGGCGATAGACCAACTTAGGCCAAAAGCCTAAGCTTGGGGGAGTACGTATTTCTCACCGACATTATATTCATGTT
>NC_053022.1:195656140-195681110 GCF_003073215.2 Triticum urartu
CAAACACATGTCACGTATATTCTTATAAGGGTATGACACATGTTTTTACATCACACAAACTTTTTTTATATTGCATATACTTTGTTCTGAATATGTCACAAGCACATTTTTTTAAACTCGTGAACATTCTTGAAATGTTACATTTTTTGAATTGACGAAACATTTGTTTGAATCACGCGAATATTATTTACATTGTACATACTTTTTTTTGTAATGCCACGTACATTTTTGAGTGGCTGGATTTGCTACTGGCGGCCAGTGGCAGAGCTACACTCTAAAACCTGATTCATATTTGGAGACTACTCCGGAATGGACTAGCGGTAGCAGATGAATTATTGTGGAGGAAAATAAAACCGGGAGTGTACTGTATTGCATGTGGCCGCGACGAGACACTGGTCCATCGTTTTTGGCTGTGTCCATACTCGGTTCAGTTTTTGGCTGCGACATTTCTTTACGCATATGTTCAGGTTTCAAATTTTTGAAAAATGTAAAATAATTTTTTAAAATCATAAACCATTTCATAGCATGTGAAAAGCTGTTGTAACTCTGAATAGTTTTTGACAAATGTGATTTTTTTTGAATCACGGACAGTTTAAAAAAATGTGAATAGAATTTCAAAATTCCAAACATGTTTTAAAAAACACAAAAGGAAACTGAAGTTTTGTCAAAATAGAAAGCAGGAACATTTTTTTAACTTCTGAACAATTTTAGAAATGTGCGAACATTTATTAGATTTCACGAATTCCTGTTGTGGTATAGTGGGCCGGCCCAAATTCTCGTCCGTCAGAGTAGCAGGTTATCCCGGTCAGGATTGTAGTATTCCCAGTGTGCCAAACAGGTCTAGGGTTTAAAATAGACCGGGATTACAAGTTCAGAGTGCCAATTTCCGGGATTCAAATTTCAGGGTTTGATTTAGCTTTCACCTACAACTTCAAGGTTTGTTTTGGACTTTTTCCTTTGATGAACCGCGTTGGAGTTGCCCTTAGGTTCTATCTAGAACTTTACTTCTAAATTTAAGCACCAAAATGAAAATCGAGTTACTTTTTTCACTAAACTAAGATTAGTATAGGTCTGATTCACAATTCATTTATCATGTAGTATGAAATCCTTGAACTGCAACGGAAATCAGGAAATTTACAATCATGCATATATATCGCACTATATGTTTTATATTTTTTAAAGGAAGAAAATGATTATTTTGGACATAGTGCTGTTATGATCATTATGTTTATCTTCTGATTGCTAATTCTTTTGTACTGTGAATTTTAAGGCCACCAAAAATTGCTATGTAGCATATTTTCCATGGTGGCTAGTTATAGCTGGGAGGCAGACCTCGCTGCAGCGGCGTGAGATTTTCTGTAAATTCTTTCCTACTACAAACATACCTATACAGTTTTGAATGTGCTTTTGTGCCTGATGATATTCACTATCCACTCGTCCTGTTAGGCATGAGGCTCAATAACATGTCATAATTTTAGTACCGACAAATATAATCTTATGCCTCTTCAACTGGCAATTGATTTAGTTCTCTGGGTTGAATTGCTATTTTGCCATTTATTTGTGCAGCCTGCTGTTTACATTTATCTTCATTCCCTTCTTACTCAATGTTATATAGTTTTCAGTTTTCTAGTTTGAGGTGAACTGTCATAATTATCTGTATGCAGGTCAAGAAAGAAATGACCCTTGTTTAAATTTGTCAGTGCTTACATATATCTAATTTTCTAGGCATGTGTATTAAGCTTCTTTCGATGTCTTGTCTTCTGGCCATGTGTCTTCTACCAACTTTTGTAGAATTTAAGTTTCCTTTTTCTGATGGCAGGCTGCCAAGGTGGAATTGGACGAGGAGGAATGTTAAGCAGTGGCCTTAGTGGTGGGGGTGGGCATGGTGGTAAAGGCGGGGATGGTTTTTACAGCGGCAAGCATTCAGGTGGCGGAGCTGCATATGGTAGTGCTGATTTGCCTTGTGAACTTGGCAGTGGCAGTGGTAATGTCAGTACAACATCTTCAACAGCTGGTGGTGGTATAATAGGTAACAATGATGGTGTACATGGACCATGACCATCCTCTATCAAGTCATGATATTCTTAATAGCACTGGCCTTTACTGCCTTTTCATTTCCACATTCAGTGATGGGTTCTTTGGAGCAATCTCTGCCTATTCTCTCTCTCTCTGGTTCAGTGGAAGCCAACGGTGGCAGTTTCACTGGTGTGGCGACTCATGCTGCAAATGGAGAACCTGGTGGTGGTTCTGGGGGCACAATTCTTCTATTTGTGCGGACTTTATCCTTAGAGAACAACTCTGTACTTTCTAGTGTTGGTGGGGTTGGAAGCAATGGTAGTGGTGGAGGTGGAGGCGGTCGCATTCACTTCCACTGGTCCGACATTCCCACTGGAGATGACTATGTTCCTTTTGCAACTGTCAAAGGATCAATACTTGCGAGGTGCGTCCTGAAAATCTGATGCTTTCTCTGTTGGCCTTTTCCCTGTCGTTCAACCTGCTATTTTATTCAGGAAGTAAGGTTGTCTTTTTTTTTAGCTTTTTATTTGTATTATAAGTTTTTTAAGGCTATTCCGTGTTGCACTGGTGTTTCAGAATAATATATGTAGCTTTGCAGTTCCTTAATTTGAATCTTGGAGCAGTTTAAAGGATTTTGGGTGGCTTTGTCTTGTCTAAAGCCAGTTTTTGTATACCTTGTTTTTTATTCAAAACTTATTTCCTACTGGTGTTAAGTTGCTTCTTGTCTCTTTATTCTCTCATTTTAAATGAAAGGGGTGCTGGCAGGGCCCCTCCAGCTCTGACGTGACTACTCTCTGTTAGTCCTGTATAGCAGCTCCCCCCCCCCCCCCCCCCAGCCAATTCTTCCCCTCCCTTGTACAGTCCCCTCTCCTGTAAGTACATCTGTTTTCAGTAAAATTTACTGTCGGGGCTCCGTTAAAAAAAATCCCTTTCTTCATGTTCCCTCTGCCGTGTCAGGGTTCTATGATTTTTACTGCCATCTTATTTGTTGTCGAACAACTGAAGATGTCTTAATGCACAGAACATTGGTAAACCTGTAGGCTGACTCTGTGTTGTTATTACAGAGGAGGAATTGTCGAAGGCCGAGGTTTTCCTGGTGAGAATGGCACAGTTACAGCAAAAGATTGCCCGAAAGGTCTTTATGGTACATTTTGCAAGGTAAACGAGAAGCACGTTTCATTCACTCCTTTGTGCCGTTATTTATTATGTTATGAGCAGAAGGTCAGTTGCCCATTATTTTTTTCTTCTTCTGTCTATTACGGTTTCTTGAGGCACATAATACCTTTTTTATTGGCACCATTTGGTGCATTGCTATTTTCGAATATTGAATATTGGTGCGCTTACCATGTTTCAGTGTTTGAGACAGATAGGATAAATGTACCGAGATAGCAGCGTGCCATTGTCATACCTATTATCATTTTAGCTCAGTTAACTAATGTAACTAAATTTACTAATTAACATTGTTGCAATAATTTCTACGGCGAAATGCAGGAGTGTCCTGTAGGAACATACAAGAACATTACCGGGTCTTCTAAGTCCTTGTGTTCTCCATGCCCTGCATATGAGCTCCCTCATCGGGCTATATACATGCATATCCGAGGTAACTCTTACTGTATTTATTGCTGTATGAGAAATATGTATCTTCAGTACAGGTCAAATGAATTCAATAGCCAGTGTATCATACATGTATTTTATACAAAAATACATACCTTGTGGGATCTTTTTTTTTATGATGTGGTGTTATTTATAAATTCATATACCTAATGGTCTTGTTTGCAAAAGAACCTGTGGGTAGATGCCAGAGCTTTGTGTGTGGCTCAACCACTGAGCCATTTGCTTTTAGCTCATTGTGTTATGTTCAAGAAACTGGATTACAAGTTTTTTTTGTGTTCTTTTGTTACACTTCTATTTTTTATAGTTTCAGAACATTTGTGTTCACAATCAATAGTTCTGTTAGATTAACCTTGATTTTCTAATCTTAAATAACATTTTTCACAGGAGGTGTCGCTGAAACCCCATGCCCGTACAAATGTGTGTCAGATAGATATCGTATGCCTCACTGTTTTACTGCTCTTGAAGAGCTAATATACACTTTTGGTGGACCTTGGTTCTTTGGCTTGCTTCTTTCAGGCCTTCTTGTTTTATTGGCTCTTGTTTTGAGTATTGCTCGGATGAAGTTTGTTGGTACTGATGAGTTTCCTGGACCAGCACCAACTCAACATGGCTCCCAAATTGATCACTCTTTTCCCTTCCTAGAATCACTGAATGAGGTAGTGGAATACATTCTGTTGCCATGGCTCAGTGCATTAAGCTGTTGCATGATCATGCTGGGTGGTGTTTGAAATTTCTGCTAATGTGATAGGTACTGGAAACAAATAGGGCCGAAGAATCTCACTGCCATGTGCACAGGATGTTTTTCATGGGCCCAAATACCTTCAGTGAACCTTGGCATCTCCCGCACACGCCACCTGAACAGATTACAGATATTGTGTATGCCCGTGGTCAAGATTACATTTGCACAAATTCCCTTAAGTCATTTAGCTGTCTTGTTATAAATTTTCCCAATATTCATGTTTTTTTTCATGAATTTTACGTAGCCCTTTGTCTTATAGAAATATATAACTGAGTATTGACTGCTGTTGTGCTGTTTGTCTTCTGTTGTCAGATACGAGGATGCGTTTAACAAGTTTGTCGATGAGATCAATGCTCTGGCAGCTTATCAGTGGTGGGAGGGATCGATTTGTAGTATTCTGTGTATACTTTCCTACCCCTTGGCATGGTCCTGGCAACAGTGGCGCCGAAGAAAAAAGTTACAACGACTACGTGAGTTTGTTCGATCTGAATATGATCATTCGTGCTTACGGTCGTGCCGTTCACGTGCCCTTTACGAAGGACTGAAGGTATTGTGTTTTCCAATACCAATTTTTTCATAGAAAATTGCAGTTTGTTATGAATTGAATTTTTTTCTTGAAATTAGGCTGTTTGGTATCACTTTTTCATACGAAACCAATGTCTAAGTGTTATCTACTTGATTTAAGTGAATTATCCAATATTTTGAGTCCACAGATGCATAGTACTCCCACCCACCACAGAATAACTAGAAATATCCAGGGCATCCAAACAGATAAAAGGAATGTGGTGTTTGATTTATAAGTGTGGCCATGTTGACTGTGCATTATTGGCTGCTATAGCAGTACACATCGTAGGTTGCACCTTGCCACCTACAATTCCAGTTGTTATATAACTAGCAGTCTGATATTATGGATTGAGGGTGGTCTCTTTTTTCCGATTTATAGGTAGCTGCCACTCCAGATTTAATGCTGGGTTATTTGGATTTTTACCTTGGTGGGGATGAGAAAAGGCCCGATCTGCCCACTTGTCTTCATCAAAGATTTCCAATGTCCTTGATTTTTGGCGGTGATGGAAGTTACATGGCTCCATTTTCACTTCACAGTGATAGTGTAGTCACAAGTCTTATAAGCCAGGTTGATTCTGAAACATTTCCTTCTGTGCCGAATCACTGAAATAACGTTTTATTCAGTTCCTGATAAATATCTTTTGTAGGTTGTACCATCATCAATATGGCACCGTCTTGTTGCTGGACTGAATGCCCAGCTGCGTTTGGTTCGTCATGGAAATTTGAAAGTAACCTTTCTTCCTATGCTCAAATGGCTTGAAACTCATGCAAATCCTGCCTTAGACACATACCATGTACGTGTTGACCTTGCATGGTTCCAAGCTACAGCATTAGGATACTGTCAATACGGTCTTGTTATTCATGCTGTGGAGGGAGAAGCCGTGGCTGCTGAACTTCAAAGTGGCTCTAGAATAATATTTGATCAACATTCATTGTGAGTTATCTGTTACTAGCTCCAGTTATTCTTCATTTTCTTCTCTTATCACAATTTAACTAATGATCCTATGTCGAGCAGAAACCAGAATGAAGATGCTGACTCTCAACTAGGCCACTCAAGGAGCAATGATGCTTATATGTGTAAAAGAATAACCGGTGGAATTCTCAATGTTGACAACTTGATGACGCTCAAAGACAGGAGTGATTTGTTTCATCCCCTGTCTCTTATCTTGCATAATACTAAACCGGTTGGACATCAGGTGACTTGTTTTGCAGAGACTGACCATTATTTCAACCCCTAGTGTGGTTACGAAGAGATTCAGAGTATCTTACACTTGTCATGGGTATTTTGCTTTCTTAACTGCAGGATCTTGTTGGTCTGGTCATCTCAATATTGCTTCTTGCAGATTTTAGCTTAGTGTTGCTTACGTCTCTCCAGCTATATTCTTACTCTATGGTCGACATTTTGTTAGTCTTGTTTGTTCTTCCTCTTGGAATACTGGCACCATTTCCAGCTGGGATAAATGCTCTCTTTAGTCATGGCCCACGTCGCTCAGCAGGCCTTGCTCGTGTGTATGCGTTGTGGAACATTACATCTCTGGTTAATGTTGTAAGTACCCTTCTTTGCCTGTATATATATTTTGCTATTACTAGTTCATTTCGAATGTTGTATATTTTGGGGACTATAATCAGGGTTAAAATTATCACTGTTTTCTGGAGGGGTTTTTCATTGGTTTATTGTGTTTGATATTATCATAAAGTTTTTGCACATGCACATATTCACACACATTCACAAACAAAACAGAGCACATGCACATATAATATTACTTATCCGTATTTATCGAGCTGTAAAACTAGGCAATTATGTTCAGTGGTTTGTCTGGATGTCATGCAGAATCAGATTCATGTCATTTGAATATTTGCTCGTTACAACAGTAATATATTGTCAGTGTTTGAGTTTGTTGCACCTTTCACAGACAAGCATGCCTACTGATTTTACGACTATACAATCATTATCATATTCTACTCTGGCTGAATACTAGCAAGTTCAGCTATACCTATCATTATCATGTTTTTGTGCTTGCTATTCCAATACCAGTTTCAATGTTTTTTAAGCTCTTTGTAACCTATTTGCATTTGACTTAGGTCGTGGCCTTTGTATGTGGACTTGTGCATTATAAGTCATCAACAAAAAGACATCCAAGCATGCAGCCATGGAATTTGGGCGGGTAAGCATCTTTGCCCGCTCTGTGAAGAAGGGTTACATGAGCATTAAATGCAATTGGTCGGCCATATCTTATACTCCCTCTGTTCGGAAATAACTGATGTGGTTTTAGTTCATTGAACTAAAACCACATCAGTTATTTCCGAACGGAGGGAGTATTTAGGAACGGAGGAACTACCTCCGTTCATAAATGTAAGACATTTTTGCAGTTCAATTAGGAACAGAGGGTGTAGCACCTAACAACTCGGAGTTCAAATCTTTTCAGGGATGAAACTAGCTGGTGGTTATTCCCAACTGGACTCGTGTTGTGTAAATTGATCCAAGCAAGGCTTGTTGATTGGCACGTCTCCATCTTAGAGATCCAGGATCGTGCGGTATACAGCAACGACCCAACTATATTCTGGCAGTGATGGCATTCGGATCACCGAAGTGGTCATGGGAGCTTTTTGCAACTCAAGTTTTTGGGAGTTGATAAAACGAAGGCTAGAAAGCTAGCCCATTCTTTGTCGGCCAGATAGAGGAAGCAAGCACAAAGTAGAATTCCTACATATGCATGCTTATAGTTTGCTGTTAGTCTTGCGCAGCCATAACATTTTCCTTGTAGATAAGAAGGTTTAACACATCCATTCATTATAGGATTTAGACACCATAGGCTTACAACTTTACCAGAGCTAATCACCGACATATACAGATAGCGGGGTGGGTGAGTGCAAATGATCAAATATGAAATTACCCTGCTCGTGGTCCAGTTTGATGAACACAACAAATTACCATTTTTGGCATTTTTGTTTGATCTAGTGGGCTGATGCATCATGCCCGCCGTTAGTTGCTGGGGTGATCTAGTGGGCTGATGCATCATGCTCAATGTTGGCTTGATAAGCTAGAAGTTTCCATCTGAAGCATTGTGTTATGTAACGAATGCATTCCTATTTTTAGTACTTTCTACGGTTCATATTACTTGTCTTAGATTTGTCTAGATAAATCCAAGACAAGTAATATGGATCGGAGGGAGTACAAAGGTCTATTATCAATTGCATCTGATCTTTATGTTTCCCCCCCTTTGGGGGAGTATATGTTTGAAACTATGAATCTAGATGTTTCTACACTCATCACAAATGGCATTTTGGTCATACGGTCTCAAATAAGAAATAATATCACATGAAAACCAACATTCAAAGAAAGATATTGTCGATTGCATCTGGTTTTCATGTTTATTAACCTTTCAGAAGTATATGATCAAGGTTTTGAAACTATGAATCGAGATGTTTCTACACTCCTCACAAATGGCATTTTGGTCACACGGTCTCAAATAAGGGGGAGTATCACATGAAAACCAACATTCCAAGAAAAATTCATCAAAGAAAAACTGAAAATACATGAAATGTTAAGAGGGGCAAGTTTTATTGTCATGTGAAATTCCAAGTTGAAAGTTATGGAAAACAAATTAACTATGAATAGTGATGTTTCTGTTTAACACTATTCAGGATTTTGTCTTTCCATATCTCGCATCCTGTGATATGTTTGAGCTTGAATTTTCTCATGGCAATTAAATGTCACCATCTTAGGGCATTTCTAACCGATCCTTTGAAACTTAAGGGAGTAAATGGCGGAGTAAAGTTAGTGGAGTACAATTTTACTCCACTAACGGTGGCCGCACCTAGCCGATCCTCTAAAAGTTAGTGGAGTAAACATAAAATTGTCTTGATTTTGTGTCCTAGCCACACCAATTTCAAACACTACATAATACATATCTTAAAATCATTTAAATGAAAGCATGGATAGCAATAATCGTCATAACATAAAGTTTCATCATCGCGTTTTTCAAATTTAAACATGCGAAGTTCACCCAAAAAAACATCACTTCAAAGTTCAAACATAATGTTTGATTCAAAATCACCACAAACATAGCATATGTATATGTTGTGGATCCAGCCAATCATTGGCATGTGCACCACCACACTCTTGGCCACCACCATTCAAACAAGGTCATTCGCAAAGAAATCAACGTTGCCACCCTCTCAGCCACCATCACCCTCACCACCACCCTCTCGGCCACCATCACCATCACCACCACGACCATCACCACCATCGCCATGAGCACCATCACCACCCCCTCGGCCACCAATCCCTCGGCCACCACCAACATTCCGAAGAGAGGCCGAGATTTCTCCATGAGTGAGCCCCCAATACTCTCTTGCGGTTTCATCCATTGTGTTTGGATTCATGAACATGATATGCTCAACCCTGACCTCTTGGGAGTGGTCTTCGCAATTCTTTGGATCCACTTCTCATTCTTGCATAGCTCTTTGTAGCAATGATGCAAAGTGAAGGGCTTGTGGCTGAACTTGGTGTTTCGATGCTTGAATAGCTCTTGGATGTAGGGGGCATACTACGCCACTTGCACACCACTCAGTGGAGCATGGTTCACTTGGTCGATGCAACCAGAAGACCGGTTGCATTGATCATGGATGGTGCTCCAACGATGCCCAAGCGAACCTTGTGTACAGCTTGATCGCACGTTCACGGAGGAGTTGTAGAAGTCGGTGATCCTCTCCCAAAACATGGTCTTGGTTTGATCCGTTCCGATTGTTGCATCCATGGAGATGGCACACGAAGCATCGCAAAGTGCAAGGTCCTCCTTTTGGTTGTAGTTTTGGGTGAGGGCCCTTGCGGCCTTGATGCTTGATTCAGTTACCTCCACCACCTCCTCCTCGGCCTCCTCCGTGTCTTGGGTGGCCGAATGATTGAAAAACGACTCACCATAGTTGAAATCATCAAGGCCAACGGTGCCGAGGACTCCAACCATGCAAGGAATTCGGTCGTGGTCATCTCCGCTCTACAATGTCAAAGCAAGCACTACAGACCCTCACTACCGATCACGAACAATCACTATCGAATTCCAACGGGACACGAGTTTTTTACCTTGTTAGCATTTCATCAAGCACTTGGCAGCCGTGTTTTTTGTTGTCGGCCGCGACCGCTTCTCGAGTCGGAGCATTCGCCGTAGGGGTAGCCAGAGTTGCCGCACGAGGTGTAAGCCTTGCATGAGTCGACGCCACGGTCTTCTTGTCTTCTTCTTGGCAGCCGCCTCGGCGAGCATCGCCGCCGCCGCCATCGGCTTTCGAGACTGTTTGCCTCCGGTGGGTGTGGCGGGAAGGCGGCCTGCCCTTGCCGAAGACGCAGTGGCCACGCTGAACACCATTCGCGCGGTTGGAGCCGAAGCTTGGACGCAGTGGTTCTTTGTCATCCCCAAGCTTTTTTTCACCACCGGCGGCGGCGCGTGGGTGGATTTCGGTGGCGATTCGCCGGCACCGGCAGCTGGCGGGGTGAGCTGGGGGTGTTGGCTATGCATTCTGGCCGGCTCGGAGGTCATTGGTGGCGGCGGCGAGGGCGGGAGGCAATACGACGTGGGAGGGAGAGAGTCAGTTTTACTCGGTCGCCCAAAGTTGAAGTAAATTTAGTTTTTTTTGAGGAATAGGGAGTTGGAGTAATTTTTTTTACTCCGTTAACTATTTTAGGGGATCGGCTAGGTCCGCCATAAGGGAGTAGACCGAAAATTTTACTCCTGTATGGCCTTCTAGGGGGATCGGTTAGAAATGCCCTTAGCATCCCGCATTTTTTATTGAAACTTCAAAACATCATTTCGGCATGGTTTCCACCGGATATTGGTTTCCATGTGATATTCTCGCTTTGATTCACACCCCCTCACACTGATTTATCTTATTTTATTTTCATCCAAACTATTTATAATTTTATTTATTTGCAATCGTTTCCATTTGATTTATTTCCAATTTTATTTGCCCGACATCTCAATTCCCTTCAATTCACACCCCCTCTGATTTATTTTAAATTTTCTTTGCATGACATCACATATTCTTTCTTTAGTAATATGGAAACTAATCACTTTTCGTATGTCTAGAATCTAAGTATATCGATCGGAGTAAAATTTCTTTTGAAACTCCATAACTCTTAACACATCACATCGGAAATAAACTATTAGAAGCAGGTTTACTGAAAATAAACTACCGAAGGAAAACACTGAGATAAAAACTAACCAGCTATTATGAGATGTTCATTAGAGCTAAAGACAACTAAGTAGCTATAGATGAAAATCAGACGAACAAACAAATAGACTATCTTAAGCATAACGGGAGATAACATGAAGTAAAGCATGATCTAAACACAGATAGAATTTTCCTATTATTTCTATAAAATCTAGTACAAATGAATCTTAAGAAAAAAATCCACTAGAGTGTCATCCTATGAATCAAACAACCCATGTAGAAAAAATTCCTTAGGATTTAAATCCTCCTTCCGGAAAAAGCTTTCTCCCCGCTTTATATATAAAGCAACAAATCAAAGTACACGGCCGAATAATACAAGGTGAAGAGGTAACCCTCTTACAAAGCAGATTCTAAGATAACCGAATCACGTAGAACGCAAGCGGCTATGCTACCGAAAGAGAACATAGGAAGAGCTGAAACAACCCCACACAACGCCCTAACAAACCAAAACTCCACGACAACGCCCCCAAGAGGGATAATGGCGCTAAGCGTCGCCGCTGCTAAGTCCAAAACGGACAAGGATCTTCATCCGAAACCCTGACATAGAGAGGAGAACCACGACAATGGCTTTAAGAAGAGTGGCACCTGCGAGCGTCGTCGTGTCAATGGCAAAGCGTGGAGCTTTCTCTTGGAGGCTCACCCATGTCAACCTCAGGCCTCCAAGACACGCGCGATGAGTTCAGAACCCCATGGGCGGATCTGGGCAATGCCACTGCCAATGATAGAGACACGCTCGAGCTACCAGCCGCTACCCCTCTTGCTGCCACACGAGCAAGAAGGGGAGCCTCCACCACCGCCATGGCGCCCGCTGGAGAGCCAACCATGCGGACCGCATTCCTGGGCCGCCACCCCGGCATCCATGTCTAAGACACCACCAACTGCCCACATCATGGAGTACCAACCATGGTAGAAAGAGTCGAAGGCGCCTCCTTCCACTCCTAGCCCGACATCAGCCACGAAGTTTGGGTCGACGCCTCCGCTAGGAGGCGCCCACACCCGTATTCCCAACCAGTCCCAGTGGACTGGGGGGGGGGGGGGGGCACACAACCCCGTGACTGCCGACAGCCACCGCTAAGTAAGCTCGCACGACGCCATGCCCGTGGCCTCCAAAATTCTAATCCTTTGAATAAAAAACACCGAATGCCTTGATCTTGATTCAAATATATCTACAAGATAAACAATGGTTAAGAATTTGAAAAATGTGAAACGATAGATTTTGTTGAACGGGTCTCAAATTGGACATCAATCTTAACATATATGTTTTTGGGGACAAAAATTCAATGCATAGCTAAATGATGGGTGACACTGATGGAACTTTGTTCGATGAAGTCACTCCTAAAATTTAAGATGCTTAGAGCATCTCCAATAGCTAGCCTAAAAATGAGGTGAATACCAAAAAACTAAAATTTGGGCTTTTTCTTTGCCAAAAAACAGCTCCAACAACTAATCTAAATCTTTACGGATTACTATTTGTTTGGCCATTACCTATATTTTTCTACCCAATTGCAAAATATAGGCTTCCACCAACCCAAAGCCTAAAGCCAAATCATAGTCATGGGAACGCCAACTACCGCCCCTTGAAGTTTCTCCGCTGCCGGGATGCCTCACCCCGGTCCCTGCCCAATTCCAGCCGCTGGATGCCATCGCCGTCCCGAGCCCCCATGAGCCCCGCCGCTCATTACTGCCACTTGGGACATCTGTCACGGCCGCTGCCGAAGCTTGGGTCACCGCTGCCCTATTCCGCTGATTATGGCTGTTCCCTGTGCTGCCACCCAAAGATGAGTGCCATGATCATATTGATCAACATGGAGAAAAACAAGCGGCCGAAGCATGGCAATTAAGTAATATTTGTGTTTTATTTGTTTACAATTTATTTGACACGAGTTTCATATTATTTAGAGCATTGCGTACAATTTTTTTGATAGAAGTAGGAGCTGAAATTTAGGTATCCAGTTTTTAGTCATGCTATAAAAGTAGACAATTTTTTGCCCACTTAAAACATTCTCTCTCTCTCTCCATTATTTTTAGATATCTAGTTTTTAATCTAACTGTTCGAGATGTTCTTAGAACATGAACTATTCTAAAACCACGGCTCGTGATGCTCAACGAACATGACACGCCTTGTTGGCAGCTCATGAGCAACCACTTAGGGCATCATCAAAATGGACACCTTCAAATGTATGTGAACATGGTAGGGCGTGTCTGTCGACATACGACTAGATGGAGGTCATCCAATTATGTCATTTATATTCTTCCCTATTTATTTGGTCTCTAATGATTGTCAAATTTTCTAAATTAATAGCAATTTGATCGTACATTTTGCAAACAAATGCATCTAATAGCAAAAGCACCGTATGTTCAATAAATTTTATAGTTGCAAGCAGCTCCGTATGAACGAAGACCCATCAAACCAAATGAACGGATGTCCCTACTAGATGCCTCTATTTTTGGCCTCTCACCACCCTTATTTTTTCGCAAAGTTGTTTACTTGCTATCACACAAGTCATGAACAAACTTCACCGCATCAGGATATAAATCGTCTACCTTAACGTATAAGACATTTTTTTCCTCACACTCTTTCCTTGATTGCAAGCTTCCTCTACTTTAGCTCAATCTTCTTCTTTTGAATTTCCATGAACAATCTAAACAACTCCGCCTTCTTTTCATCTTTGATCTCATTGTGCTTGGCACATGCCTCTCCCTTTTTGAACATGTTGTTCTTAAACTTCTCTGTTATCTTGGTTGCCACCCCTTCTTGCATATCCTTTCGTTCTCCCACCCGCCTACACCTCCTTCAACCTAGCCACATGGATGGCCGGTGCAAGCCCTCCTCCAACTCCACCGCCTACCTTCATTACTTGCTTTGGCGTTGTCGGTTTTGACAGAATTGACAATGTTGCGCATTCAAATTTTCCCAACAGTGCATCATCATGAATGGCTTGGCTCGGCCTTGTGGCACAACATGGCAACACGGCCGGGGTAGGAAAGTAAATAATGACATGTTTAATAAGTTGCAACATAGAGAAAATTAATCAAATGACCAACATATGCAACAACATGATGCAAAAACTTATAAGCTAAGGAGTGATGCGTCACTTGGCCACCGCTTTTCCATTCGTGCATACACACCACAATACTTGTTGATGGCCTTTTGAATGGTGTACCATCAGTGGCTTAGCGATCGGATTATATTATGGATCATTTCCCTGTTATAGGGCTCATATTGTTTTTGCTCATGAAACCAATCATGCACACCTTGCCAAATTGCTCACTACTACAGGAATGCCTACCAGTGGCGGGCGCCAAAAGCCCAGCAATGGCAGGCCAGGCTCTCAGGGCCGCCTGCCATTGACCTCCCTCCACTGCCAACACGACATCAGTAGCAGGCATGGCAGGCGCCCGCCTGCCAGTTGTAGTAGTATAACAATGGTGGGCGTTGGTGAAGGAAATATGCCCTAGAGGCAATAATAAAGTTGTTATTTATATTTCCTAATATCATGATAAATGTTTATTATTCATGCTAGAATTGTATTAACCGGAAATTTAGTACATGTGTGAATACATAGACAAAACAGAGTGTCCCTACTATGTATCTACTTGACTAGCTCGTTAATCAAAGATGGTTAAGTTTCCTAACCATAGACATCTGTTGTCATTTGATAAATGGGATCACATCATTAGATAATGATGTGATGGACAAGACCCATCCGTTAGCTTAGCATAATGATTGTTAAGTTTTATTGCTATTACTTTCTTCATGACTTATACATATTCCTCTAACTATGAGATTATGCAACTCCCGAATACCGGAGGAACACCTTGTGTGCTATCAAACATCACAACGTAACTGGGTGATTATAAAGATGCTCTACAGGTGTCTCCGAAGGTGTTTGTTGGGTTGACATAGATCAAGATTAGGATTTGTCACTCCCAGTATCGGAGAGGTATCTCTGGGCCCTCTCGGTAATGCACATCACTATAAGTCTTGCAAGCAATGTGACTAATGAGTTAGTTGCAGGATGATGTATCACAGAACGATTAAAGAGACTTACCGGTAATGAGATTGAACTAGGTATGATGATACCGTCGATCGAATCTCGGGCAAGTAACATATCGATGACAAAGGGAATAACGTATGTTGTTATTGTGGTTTGACTGATAAAGATCTTTGTCGGTGTCAAAACCGGCGGATCTCGGGTAGGGGGTCCCGAACTGTGCGTCTAAGGCGGATGGTAACAGGAGGCAGGGAACACAATGTTTTACCCAGGTTCGAGCCCTCTTGATGGAGGTAAAACCCTACGTCCTGCTTGATTAATATTGATGATATGGGTAGTACAAGAGTAGATCTACCACGAGATCAGAAAGGCTAAACCCTAGAAGCTAGCTTATAGTATGATTGTATGTTGTCCTACGGACTAAAACCCTCCGGTTTATATAGACACCGGAGAGGTTAGGGTTACACAAGGTCGGTTACAAAGAAGGAGATACACATATCCGTATTGCCTAGCTTGCCTTCCACGCCAAGTAGAGTCCCATCCGGACACGAGATGAAGTCTTCAATCCTGTATCTTCATAGTCTAACAGTCCGGCCAATGGAGATAGTCCGGCTATCCGGAGACCCCCTAATCTAGGACTCCCACAGTAGCCCCTGAACCAGGCTTTCAATGACGATGAGTCCGGCGCGCAGTATTGTCTTCGGCATTGCAAGGCGGGTTCCTCCTCCGAATATACCACGGAAGAATTTGAACATAAGGATAGTGTCCGACCCTGCAAAATAAGTTCCACATACCACCGTAGAGAGAATAATATTTCCATAAATCCAATTTGCTGACTTGTTTTGGCAACGACATTATGTCACGGCCCGATGATTATTCAAACCGTTTCCTTTAACTAGCCCCGCACATAACGCGAGGCAGTTTTTTGACACGTCTTGTCAAAGCAGAGATCGTGTCCCCTTATCACGGGATTCTCATCAATACAGGTGTGGGTAACCCAACCGTGCCATCGATTACGACGCTTGGGGAAAAGCGAGTTTTATGAGGCTAGTGGGGACACATAGTTTCGTCCGCCCATATAAAGGGGTAAGGATTTGCATTTTCATCCATGCCTTCTTCCTCCTTTGCTCATCCACCTTTGCACACTTGAGCTCCAGCGCCCAAGTTCGCATTTCCCACCTCGACCTTCTCCAACCCTGTCCGGAGCGGGAGGCAGGTGGATGGTCTCCTCCGTCACGGAGGGACACGTCAAGAAGCTGAGGAGAGCCGGATACTTGCCCGACGACATCGCGCACCGGCTCCCAGAGGAGGGGCAGCTCATCCCCACCCCCAGGCCCCATGAGAGAGTAGTGTTCCTCACCCATTTCCTCCGCGGACTGGGATTTCCTCTCCACCCATTTGTCCGGGGGCTCATGTTCTACTACGGCCTGGATTTCCACGACCTGGCCCCGAACTTCATCCTCAACATCTCGGCGTTTATCATCGTGTGCGAGGCTTTCCTCCGCATCAAGCCCCACTTTGGCTTATGGATGAAGACTTTTAATGTCAAGCCGAAGGTAGTGAGCGGCCGCCAGGCGGAGTGCGGAGGCGCCATGGTGGACAAGATGCCCAACGTCACATGGCTCGAGGGCTCCTTCGTGGAGACCATAAAGGGGTGGCAATCGGGGTGGTTCTACATCACCGAGCCGCGTGACCCTACATGGGCAGCGGCACCCGAGTTCCGATCTGGCTTCCCCACACGGCTTACCTCCTGGCAAGAGAAGGGCCTGTCCTGGGGTAGTTCGGGAGAGCTGACGGGACTCCAAACATGTATTCAAAACATGGTGAACAAGAAGCTCAAACTGGTCAACATAGTCCAGGTCATGCTCCACCGCCGGATCCTCCCATGCCAGCAACGAGCCTTCAACTTGTGGGAGTTCGACCCGGCGCAGCACCGAACTCTGAACAGGCTCTTCGACACAACTCACGAAGATGCCTGGAGGGTGCTGTTCAAGAGCGCCGAGGTCCCCCCTCCCATTACTGAGGATCGCGGATTCCGCGCAAAGCGCCAAGCCAGTGCGGTAAGCTGCTTTACCTCTTACAGGATACTTATTTTTCATAGATTGACTCCATGCGGGATCTAAACTCCCGTTCCTTTGACAGGACTGGCAGGAGACGGCCGGACAAATCGACTATCCGGCTCCTTTGCCCGAAGGCCCAGCAGACGCTCTTCTGACAAAGATGCTGACTCCGGCTCCTTATACGGTGCCGGAGAAGACCAAGAAGGCCAAGGGAATCCGAAAGAGTTCCCGACACCAGGCGTCATCGGACTCACCGTCCGAGGACTCTATGACGCAATCCTCCCCTGAAGACGAGGAGGCAGAAGAAGATGCTCCCCCTCCAGACGGGGGAGACAAGAAAATGAAGGCCGCCCCAACTGGGGAGGCCGAAGGGTCCAAGAAGGGGAGGACTCTCCTTCCGGACAGCTCTACCACCGCCGTCGACGGCGAAGACGAGTGGCTGCCCAAGGCCAAGCCCCTTGGGAAGTCGTAAGGATTTGGATACCAGAGTAACTCATAGCATTTCTTTGTCGCACTACTTCACCTAACGCCGAAATATGATTATGTAGGCCGCCCCGAGCACGTATTGATGTATCATCGGACGGCTCCCTGGGCTCGTCGGATATGGATAGCGATCCAGTCCCGACCGCCACCTCCCCTCATCCTGCAGACGACGCCGAGGTGCTGTCTCACGAGGCACTGGGTCGATGGGAGACAGTCCCGGAGGCGCCTCAAGGCGGCCTCCCGGACTCCGGGAGCCGAGGGGACAAGGCCCCTGAGAGCTCCGAGTTCGGCCCTCAGCCGAACACCGCACCGGAACTTCCAGTGGTTCCGGACTCGGGCAGGCGGCCTCCTTCTAAGAGGGGCCAAACGCCTGTACCGGTGACCTCTGTCCATCCAGAGGCGCCGGACAATCCGCTGGAAGCGCTTCACAGTGCTTCCATCGACGAGGAGCACCGCACTATCATGGGTGCGGTGATCCAGAAGGTTCAGTTCGCCAAGAGCGGGTTGACTGAAGCCTGTGCCAGCCTTCTAACAGGCTTTGAGGTAAGTGTTTAAAATATAGGAAAATATTACCGCATAGACAGTAGCCCCTGATGCTCTGTTCGGTGTTCGCAAAGAAAAGCCGAACAGAGGATCAAACAATATCGCAGGAGTCTAATATGAGTATGTCAATATGCATATGCAGGCTTCGCTACTGGCGTCTGCGGCACTGACTACGTAGGTCGCCGTACTGAAGCAAGACCTTAAGGGGTCCCAGGACGAGCTCGGCCTTGCCAAGAGGCAGCTCAAGGAGAACAAAGGTAAGTAGTACCTAGTCTGTGGATATGTATAAAAAGAGTGCGATTGCAAAATGACAGGATCATCGTGAATTTGCTAGGGGCCACGACCGAAGTGGCGACCCTAAATCAAGCTGTCCGAGGCCGAAGATAAAGCGGCCAAGGAGCATTCGCAGATTTGCCCCGCAGCGTGTCGGATGCCGCACAGTTTTACCAGGCTGAGGAGGGAAGCTCAACGGAGAAGCTGTTCTGGTCTCAGTATACTGGGACCGAACACCCGATGCCTCTGAGCGACCAACTAAAGCAGCTGGTCGAGCTGCACAAGGCGGCCGAACAGGCCATGAAGGGCCTTATAGTCCGGCTGTGGCCTGGCGACGCCCTTCCGAACAGCTACTTCGGCCTGGTGAGGCGGCTTGTGGATGCTTGCCCACGGCTGGAGGTCCTCAAGCGGTCCGTCTACATCGAAGGTGCATGCCGGGCTTTCGCCCGTGTGAAGGTGCAGTGGGCCAAGCTAGATGCCGTGAAGCTGATCAAGGAAGGGCCGCCGCAGGCAAGGAGCATCGCACCGCCGAAATTTATTATGAGGGTGTCGTGAAGGGTGCCCGTCTTGTAGCGGACGAATGTTCAAAGGATGTAATATTTGAGTAAACTTGCTCGTGTGATCCTGTATGATGAAAACTTGTTTCATATGCGCTATGCAACGCTTGTGTGAATTTAAAATATTACCTTCTGTTAGGCTGTTTATCCAATCTGAGAGATGGCTAGTCCTTGGCTTCTGCCCCCATGCCACGAGTGCTGGGGTGTTCTGGATAAACCTGAGCACTCTTGTTCCCATGTTTGGGTCCTTCGAGGGAGGTGCTCAGCACAACGAACAAGGCAACCGGACTAATAATTCTTTATCACTCTCACTTAGCCATAGAATTCTATAATTTTAAATTTCGGCGAAGCCCCTGGTATTCGGAAGACCGAATTCGGGGCGCGATACACGCCTTTAAGCCGGACTGGGCTGGCCCCTCGCTCTAAGCGGCATAAGTCTTTAGGGACTCGAAAACCTCGCCAAACAGCGACCAGTCTCTCGCCTTATCATGACAGTTAGTTTTATCTTTCTCTACTGAGGTGCTTAGCCCAGCAGAACCGGGGCACAATCGCAGTAGTTCTCCTAGCGCTACCTTAGCCGATAGAGCGAAACGTAAGGTACCAAAACATAGGAGCCGGGCAAACCCAACATTTGACCAAAGACATGATTCGGAGCTGATGCATATAATGCTATAAGTTCGGGGTGCCGCACTTGTGAAAGTGTTTGGACTTTTCACACCATATTGTGGGGTACGTAAGCCCCTGGTGTATTGGCCGTACCAAAGTGTACGGTTGCAAGGTGTCATTAATGAACACATATATGTATAACAAGAATGCAATAATAGTCGTAATGTTATGCATTGTTTATTCAAAAAGGTGCGTTTAAAGCAGAATGATACAGATGGTGCGATAAGCAAATAGTAGGACTATGTCCCTTCCAAGGGCAAGCTGAGGAACAGTATTAAATCAAATATTTCGCTCATTATTGTAATCCACCTAGGAATTCCGTGGTGTGACGTAGCTTTCTGCCTTCTTGGTTGCTGCATCATGTGTTCGGCAATAGTGCTGCCGGACAGGGTTTCCAGAGATTAAGGTCCTGAAAAAGAGAAAGATAACCAAACGGGAAGCCCCTAGTGCGGTTTAAGCCGCGTCTTGGGGCGTGCCGCAGTTGTGCCCCCCTCCCCACCTATGCCCATGGTATTTTTAATGCATAATGATGTATGCGTGGCACGAGTTTCGCCATTCGGCTGGTACTGGGGTGGGGGCCGCATTGCTACGCGAGCTCAGATCGCGCCAGGCGGTCTAGTTGCCGATTGCTCCGAGCGCGCTTGAAGGTGTTCGGGTCTTGAAACGCCGAACTGGTGGATTGCCTTGAGAGGCTGCTTTGCGCTTCTACTGCGAGGGCCGCGGTGTGCTCCTCCGTTCGGAGAGAGCGCTCTGTGTTTCCATTGACTGTAATAACCCCGCAAGGTCCTGGCATCTTGAGCTTGAGGTAGGCATAATGCGGTACCGCATTGAATCTCGCAAATGCGGTTCGCCCGAGCAGTGCATGATAACCACTGCGGAACGGGACTATATCGAAGATTAACTCTTCACTTCGGAAGTTATCCGGGGATCCGAAGACCACTTCCAGTGTAATTGAGCCTGTGCAATGGGCCTCTATGCCTGGAATGACACCTTTAAAGGTCGTTTTTGTGGGTTTGATCCTTGAGGGGTCTATACCCATTTTGCGCACTGTGTCCTGATAAAGCAGGTTCAGGCTGCTGCCGCCATCCATAAGGACTCGAGTGAGGTGAAATCCGTCAATGATTGGGTCCAGAACCAGTGCGGCGAATCCGCCATGACGGATACTAGTGGGATGGTCCCTGCGATCGAAAGTGATCGGATAGGAGGACCATGGGTTGAACTTTGGGGCGACTGGCTCCAACGCATATACGTCCCTGAGCACACGCTTCCACTCCCTCTTGGGGATGTGGGTTGCGTATATCATGTTCACCGTCTGCACTTGTGAGGGAAACCTCTTCTGTCCTTCGGTGTGTGGCTGCCGGGGCTCCTCCTCGTCATCGCTATGTGGCCCCTTGTCCTTGTTTTCGGCAATTAACTTGCCAGCCTGCTTGAACACCCAGCAATCCCTGTTGGTGTGATTGGCTGGCTTTTCTGGGTGCCGTGTATTTTACACGAGCGATCGAGTATACGGTCCAAGCTGGACGGACCCAGTGTACTTTGTTTGAATGGCTTTTTCCGCTGACCGGGTTTAGAGCCTTTGAATCCGGCATTGACTGCCGTATCCTCGGTATTATTGCTATTAATGCGGCGCTTATGTTTGTTGCGACGTGACCTGCTATTGCCTTCCTTGGTATCCGAAGTACCATGGTTCTTTGATATGTTATTACTGTGAGCCAGCCAGCTGTCTTCTCCCGCATAAAAGCGGGTCATGAGTGTCGTGAGGGCTGCCATAGATTTCAGCTTTTCCTGACCAAGGTGCCGGGCTAGCCATTCGTCGCGGATGTTGTGTTTGAAAGCCGCTAGGGCCTCTTCATCCGGACAATCGACGATTTGATTTTTCTTTGTTAGGAACCGAGTCTAGAATTGCCTGGCCGATTCTTCTAGCTGCTGAATTATGTGGCTCAAGTCATCGGCATCTGGTGGCCGCACATAAGTGCCCTGAATGTTGTCGAGGAATGCGGCTTCCAGATCTTCCCAACAACTAATGGACTCTGCTGGCAAGCTGTTAAGCCAATGCCGCGCTGGTCCCTTGAGCTTTAGTGGGAGGTATTTGATGGCGTGTAAGTCATCACCGCGAGCCATGTGGATGTGGAGGAGGAAATCCTCAATCCATACCGCGGGATCTGTTGTGCCGTCGTATGATTCAATATTTACAGGTTTGAAACCTTTTGGGATTTGATGATCCATTACTTCGTCTGTGAAGCATAAGGGGTGTGCGGCACCTCTGTATTGGGCTATATCGTGACGCAGCTCGAATGGGTCTTGCCCGCTGTGTTCGGCCCGGCTGGATTTACTTTTACTGTATCTGGTGTGACATTTATCGTCTCACATGGTGGCGCGCCCTCGTGATCCGTAGATCGATCTTGCATGCTTTGCTTTGTCCTCCAATATGTCTCGCAGGTCTGGCGTATCTCCCCATGCCTTTTTATTTGAATGGCGTCGGGGTGAAGGCTGAGTTTTTGGCTAGAATGCCTCTCTATCGCGGCCACGAGGTGGCCGATCAGCCACGTCATATGCTTCTTCCTCTAGTTAGGGTAGCAACCTGCATTTTGGGTAACTCTTGGAGGGGCGCTTGAGTTTATATTCCTCGGCCGCGAGGACTTCAGTCCATCTGTCAGCTAGCAGATCTTGATCAGCTTGAAGCTGCTGCTGCTTTTTCTTAAGGCTATTTGCCGTGGCTATAAGCCGGCGTTTGAAGCGCTCTTGTTCGACGGGATCCTCTGGCACGGCGAATTCGTCATTGCCGAGGCTTGCCTCGTCTTCGGAGGGGGCATGTAATTATCATCCTCCACCTATCCATCTGCCGCTCTCTCAGGAGGGCCGACTCTTCCATCCTCCTGCTCTAAATCTTGCTGGAGGGGATTGTTGTTGTCTTCGGCACTATCCGGAGTGTTATTATCTCCTGTGCTGGTATCACCACTTTTGCTTTGGCGGGACTTAGAGCGGCGCCGCTGACGTCGGCGCTTGGGTTGCTTCTTGGAGGGGTCATCCTCCGCTATCTCGTCGCCATTGCCTTCTTTGGGTGTATCCACCATGTATATATCGTATGATGAGGTGGCTGTCTAGTGCCCTATGGGAAGTGGTTCCTCTTCGTCTCCCGCATCGTCCTCCATACCGTCGATGTCTTCGGAGTTGAAGTCGAGCATGTCGGTTAAGTCATAGACAGTGGCTACTAAGTGGGTGGTGGGTGGGCCGTGAATTTCTTCATCGTCCGTATCCCAGTTCTGCCGGACATAGTTCGGCCAGGATCCTCCAGACAAGGAGAGAGACCTTAATGAGTTCAGTATGTCACCAAAGGGCGAGTGCTGAAAAATATCCGCGGAGGTAAACTCCATGATCGGCGCCCAATCGGATTCGATAGGAACGGGCGCAGGCGGCTCGGAGTCCGTGGCCGGAGAAGGATCCGACAATTTAACACCACGGCTCTTGTGAAAGGTAAGGTCGATGTTTGGCTCGATCGCCGCTGAGGGTAAGGCCTCCATGGCGGGGTCCATTCACCCGTCCATGGATGGCGCAACTGGCTCCGAATTGAGGGTCGGAGCGGCTGCCTGTGCGATCTCTTGAACACTATCCGATGGTAGAGCTAAATCATACTCATCGTGACCGCGTGACGCACAAGGCAGAGGCTCGAATCCGTCGAGGATCAAGTCTCCACGGATATCGGCCGTGTAGTTTAAGCTTCCAAACCTGACCTGGTGGCCAGGGGCGTAACTTTCAATCTGCTCCAGATGGCCAAGAGAATTGGCCCGCAGTGCAAAGCCGCCGAACACAAAGATCTGTCCGGGGAGAAAAGTCTCACCTTGGACTGCATCACTATCGATGATAGTAGGAGCCATCAAGCCTAACGGCGACGACACAGAGGAACTCTCAATGAAAGCACCAATGTCGGTGTCAAAACTGGCGGATCTCGGGTAGGGGGTCCCGAACTGTGCGTCTAAGGCGGATGGTAACAGGAGGCAGGGAACACAATGTTTTACCCAGGTTCGGGCCCTCTTGATGGAGGTAAAACCCTATGTCCTGCTTGATTAATATTGATGATATGGGTAGTACAAGAGTAGACCTACACGAGATCAGAGAGGCTAAACCCTAGAAGCTAGCCTATGGTATGATTGTATGTTGTCCTACGGACTAAAACCCTCCGGTTTATATAGACACCGGAGAGGTGAGGGTTACACAAGGTCGGTTACAAAGGAGGAGATACACATATCCGTATTGCCTAGCTTGCCTTCCACGCCAAGTAGAGTCCCATCTGGACACGAGACGAAGTCTTCAATCCTGTATCTTCATAGTCTAACGGTCCGACCAATGGAGATAGTCCGGCTGTCCGGAGACCCCCTAATCCAGGACTCCCACAATCTTCATGGAATATGTAGGAACCAATATGAGCATCTAGGTTCCACTATTGGTTATTGACCGGAGATGTGTCTCGGTCATGTCTACATAGTTCTCAAACCCATAGGATCCGCACGCTTAACGTTCGATGACAATTTGTATTATGAGTTATGTGTTATGGTGGCCGAAGTTTGTTCGGAGTCCCGAATGAGATAACGGACATGACGAGGAGTCTCAAAATGGTCAAGAGGTAAAGATTCATATATTTGAAGGTTATATACGGACACTGGAATGGTTTTGAAGAGGTTCAGGGATTTCTAGGAGTACCGGGAGGTTACCGGAACCCCCCGGGAATGTTAATGGGCCTCATGGGCCATAGTGGAGAGGAGGAGGCAGGCCACAGGAGGTGGCGCCCCCCTAGCAGTCCGAATTGGACAAAGGGTGGGAGCGCGACCTGATGACCCACAAGTATAGGGGATCAATTGTAGCTCTTTTCGATAAGTAAGAGTGTCGAACCCAACAAGGAGCAGAAGGAAATGGCAAGTAGTTTTCAGTAAGGTATTGTCTGCAAGTGCTGAAATTGTAAGTAGCGAGTAGTTTGATAGCAAGATAATTTTGTAACGAGCAAGTAAAAATAATAGTAACAAAAGTGCATCAAGGTAGCCCAATCCTTTTGAGGCAAAGGACAGGCCAAAATGATCTCTTATGATAAGCAAATCGTTCTTGAGGGTACACGGGAATTTCATCTAGTCACTTTCATCATGTTGGTTTAATTCGTGTTCGCTACTTTGATAATTTGATATGTGGGTGGACCGATGCTTAGGTATGCTCTTACTTGAACAAACCTCCTACTTATGATTAACG
>NC_053022.1:196423546-196436281 GCF_003073215.2 Triticum urartu
TGTATCACATACAACCTTTCCTCAAGAAAATCGTTGAGGAAACAATGGGTTTTTGACATCCTATCTGCAAGATTTCATAAACAATGCTGTAATCGCTAATATAAATCCAACAGACTCTTAGCATCGCTACGAGTGAGAAAGTCTCACCGTAGTCAACTCCTTGAACTTGTCGAGAAACTTCTTAACGACAAGTCGAGCTTTCTTAATGGTGACATTTACCATCATTGTCCGTCTTCTTTTTAAAATCCATCTGTACTCAACAGCCTTACGACCATTGAGCCGTTCTGCCAAAGTCTACACTTTGTTTTCATACATGGATCCTCTCTCGGATTTTATGGCCTCGAGCCATTTATAGGAATCCGGGCCCACCATCGCTTCTCCATGGCTCGTAGGTTCATTGTTGTCTAGCAACATGACTTCCAAGACAGGATTACGTACCACTCTGAAGTAGTACGCATCCTTGTCATCCCACGAGGTTTGGGAGTGACTTGATCCGAAGTCTCATGATCAATATCATAAGCTTCCACTTCAATTGGTGTAGGTGCCACAGGAACAACTCTTTGTGCCCTGCTATACACTAGTTGAAGTGACGGTTCAACTACCTCATCAAGTCTCCCCATCCTCCCACTCAATTCTTTCGAGAGAAACTTTTCCTCGAGAAAGGACCCGATTCTAGAAACAATCCCTTATTGCTTTCGGATCTGAGACTGGAGGTATACCCAACTGTTTTGGGTGTCCTATGAAGATGCATTTATCCGCTTTGGGTTCGAGCTTATCAGCCTGAAACTTTTTTTTTCACATAAGCGTCGCAGCCCCAAACTTTTAAGAAATGACAGCTTAGGTTTCTCTAAACCATAGTTCATACGGTGTCATCTCATCGGAATTACGTGGTGGCCTATTTAAAGTGAATGCGGTTGTCTCTAATGCCTAACCCATAAACTATCGTGGTAATTCGATAAGAGACATCATGGTATACATCATATCCAATAGGGTGCAGTTATGATGTTCGGACACACCATCACACTATGGTGTTCTAGGCTGTATTAGTTGTGAAACAATTTCCACAATGTCTTAATTCTGTGCCAAACTCGTAATTCAGATATTCATCTCTATGATCATATCATAGATATTTTATCCTCCTGTCACGACGATCTTTCAACTTCACCCTGAAATTACTTGAACCTTTCAATAATTCAGACTTGTGATTCATCAAGTAAATATACTCAACATCTACTCAAATCATCTGTGAATTAAGAACATAACGATATCCACTACATGCCTCAGCACTCATTGGACTGCACACATCAAAATGTATTACTTCCAACAAGTTGCTTTCTAGTTCCATTTCACTGAAAACGAGGCTTTCAGTCATCTTGCCCATGTGGTATGGTTTGCATGTATCAAGTGATTCAAAATCAAGTGAGTCCAAATGGTCCATTTGCATGGAGTTTCTTCATGCATATACACCAATAGACATGGTTCGCATGTCTCAAACTTTTCAAAAACGAGTGAGTCCAAAGATCCATCAACATGGAGCTTCTTCATGCGTTTTATACCGATATGACTTACGTGGCAGTGCCACAAGTAGGTGGTACTATCATTACTATCTTTTGGCATGAACATGTGTATCACTACGATCGAGATTCAATAAACCATTCATTTTAGGTGTAAGACCATTGAAGGTATTATTCAAATAAACAGAGTAACCATTATTCTCCTTAAATGAATAACCATATTGCGATAGACATGATCCAATCATGTCTATGCTCAACGCAAACACCAACCTCGATGGTAGAGGGAGCGTACGATATTTGATCAACCTTGGAAATACTTCCAACACATATCGTCATCTCACCTTTAGCTAGTCTCCGTTTATTCCGTAGCTTTTATTTCGAGTTACTAACACTTAGCAACCGAACCGGTATCTAATACCCTGGTGCTACTAGGAGTGCTAGTAAAGTACACATCAACACAATGTATATCCAATATACTTCTATCGACCTTGCCAGCCTTCTTATCTACCAAGTATCTAGGGTAATTCTGCTCCAGTGGCTGTTCCCTTTATTACAGAAGCACTTAGTCTCGGGTTTGGGTTCAACCTTGGGTTTCTTCACTAGAGCCGCAGCTGAATTGCCGTTTCATGAAGCATCCCTTTTTGCCCTTGCCCTTCTTGAAACTAGTGGTTTCACCAACCATCAACAATTGATGCTCCTTCTTGATTTCTACTTTTGTGGTGTCAAACATCGCGAATATCTCAAGGATCATCATATATGTCCCCGATATATTATAGTTCATCACGAAGCTCTAGCAGCTTGGTGGTAATGACTTCGGAGAAACATCACTATCTCATCTGGAAGATCAACTCCCACTCGATTCAAATGATTGTTGTACTCAGACAATCTGAGCACAAGCTCAACAATTGAGCTTTTCTCCTTAGTTTGTAGGCTAAGAAAATCGTCGGAGGTCTTATACCTCTTGACGTGGGCACGAGCTTGAAATTCCAATTTCAGCCCTCGAAACATCTCACATGTTTCGTGACGTTTCAAAACCGTCTTCGGTGCCTCAACTCTAAACCGTTTAACTGAACTATCATGTAGTTATCAAAACGTGTATGTCAGATGTTCGCAACATCCACAGACAACGTTCGAGGTTCAGCACACTGAGCGGTGCATTAAGGACATAAGCCTTCTAAGAAGCAATGAGGACAATCCTCAGTTTACGGACCTAGTCCGCATAATTGCTACTATCAACTTTCAACTAATTTTTCTCTAGGAACATATCTAAACAGTAGAACTGAAGCGTGAGCTACGACATAATTTGCGAAGACCTTTTGACTATGTTCGGGATAATTAAGTTCATCTTATGAACTCCCACTCAGATAGACATCCCTCTTCTAGTCATCTAAGTATAACACGATCCGAGTCAACTAGGCCGTGTCCGATCATCACGTGAGACGGACTAGTCAACCTCGGTGAACATCTTCATGTTGATCGTATCTTCTATACGACTCAGGCTCGACCTTTCGGTCTTCTGTGTTCCGAGGCCATGTCTGTACATGCTAGGCTCGTCAAGTCAACCTAAGTGTTTGCATGTGTAAATCTGTCTTACACCCGTTGTATGTGAACGTTGGAATCTATCACACCCGATCATCACGTGGTGCTTAGAAACGAACGAACTGTCGCAACGGTGCACAGTTAGGGGGAACACTTTCTTGAAATTATTATGAGGGATCATCTTATTTACTACCGTCGTTCTAAGTAAACAAGACGCAAAAACATGATAAACATCACATGCAATCAAATAATAATAGTGACATGATATGGCCAATATCACATAGCTCCTTTGATCTCCATCTTGGGGCTCCATGATCATATTGTCACCGGCATGACACCATGATCTCCATCATCATGATCTCCATCATCGTGTCTCCATGAAGTTGCTCGCCAACTATTACTTCTACTACTATGGCTAACGCTTTTAGCAATAAAGTAAAGTAATTTACATGGCGTTTCTCAATGACACGTAGGTCATATAAAAAATAAAGACAACTCCTATGGCTCCTGCCGGTTGTCATATTCATCGACATGCAAGTCGTGATTCCTATTACAAGAACATGATCAATCTCATACATCACATATCATTCATCACATTCTTCATGGCCATATCACATCACATAGCATACCCTGCAAAAACAAGTTAGACGTCCTCTAATTGTTGTTTGCAGGTTTTACGTGGCTGCTATAGGTTTCTACCGAGAACGTTTCTTACCTACGCAAAGACCACAACGTGATATGACAATTGCTATTTACCCTTCATAAGGACCCTTTTCATCGAATCCGATCCGACTAAAGTGGGAGAGACAGACACCCGCCAGCCACCTTATGCAACTAGTGCATGTTTGTCGGTGGAACCGGTCTCACGTAAGCGTACGTGTAAGGTTGGTCCGGGCCGCTTCATCCCACAATGCCGCCGAATTAAGATTGGACTAGTAACGGTAAGCATATTGAACAAAATCAATGCCCACAACTACTTTGTGTTCTACTCGTGCATAGAATCTACGCAATAGACCTAGCTCATGATGCCACTGTTGGGAACATAGCAGAAATTCAAAATTTTCCTACGTGTCACCAAGATCTATCTATGGAGAGACCAGCAACGAGGGGAAGGAGAGTGCATCTACATACCCTTGTAGATCTCTAAGTGGAAGCGTTCAAGAGAACGGGGTTGATGGAGTCGTACTCGTCATGATTCAAATCACCGATGATCCTAGTGCCGAACGGACGGCACCTCCGTGTTCAACACACGTACAGCCCGGTGACGTCTCCCATGCCTTGATCCAGCAAGGAGAGAGGGAGAGGTTGAGGAAGACTCCATCCAGCAGCAGCACAACGGCGTGGTGGTGGTGGAGGAGTGTGGTACTCCAGCAGGGCTTCGCCAAGCACCGCAAGAGACAAGGAGGAGAGAGGAAGGGCTGCGCCAGGGAGAGATCAAACTCGTATGTTGGCAGCCCCAAAACCCTCAAGTATATATAGGGGAGAGGGAGGGGGTGCGCCCCCTTTAGGGTTTCCACCCCAAGGGGTGCGGCACCCCAAACCCATCTATGGGTGGCGGCCACAAGGGGAGAAGGGGGAGGCGCACCTGGGTGGGCCTTAGGGCCCATCTGCCCTAGGGTTTGCCCCCCTTCCCTCTTGGAGGCGCCTTGGGCCCTTGTGGGGGGGCGCACCAGCCCACCTGGGGCTGGTCCCCTCCCACACTTGGCCCATGTAGCCCTCCGGGGCTTGTGGCCCCACTTGGTGGACCCCCGGGACCCTCCCGGTGGTCCCGGTACGTTACCGATAAAACCCAAAACTTTTCCGGTGACCAAAACAGGACTTCCCATATATAAATCTTTACCTCTGGACCATTCCGGAACTCCTCGTGAAGTCCGGGATCTCATCCGGGACTCCGAACAACATTCAGTAACCACATACAAACTTCCTTTATAACCCTAGCGTCATCGAACCTTAAGTGTGTAGACCCTACGGGTTCGGGAGACATGCAGACATGACCGAGACGTTCTCCGGTCAATAACCAACAGCGGGATCTGGATACCCATGTTGGCTCCCACATGTTCCACGATGATCTCATCGAATGAACCACGATGTCAAGGACTTAATCAATCCCGTATACAATTCCCTTTGTCTATCGGTACGATACTTGCCCGAGATTCGATCGTCGGTATCCCGATACCCTGTTCAATCTAGTTACCGGCAAGTCTCTTTACTTGTTCCGTAACACATCATCCCGTGATCAACTCCTTGATCACATTGTGCACATTATGATGATGTCCTACCGAGTGGGCCCAGAGATACCTCTCCGTCACACGAAGTGACAAATCCCAGTCTCGATTCGTGCCAACCCAACAGACACTTTCGGAGATACCCGTAGTGTACCTTTATAGCCACCCAGTTACGTTGTGACGTTTGGCACACCCAAAGCACTCCTACGGTATCCGGGAGTTGCACAATCTCATGGTCTAAGGAAATGATACTTAACATTAGAAAAGCTTTAGCGAACGAACTACATGATCTTTGTGCTAGGCTTAGGATTGGGTCTTGTCCATCACATCATTCTCCTAATGATGTGATCCCGTTATCAACGACATCCAATGTCCATGGTCAGGAAACCGTAACCATCTATTGATCAACGAGCTAGTCAACTAGAGGCTTACTAGGGACATGGTGTTGTCTATGTATCCACACATGTATCTGAGTTTCCTATCAATACAATTCTAGCATGGATAATAAACGATTATCATGAACAAGGAAATATAATAATAATCAATTTATTATTGCCTCTAGGGCATATTTCCAACAGTCTCCCACTTGCACTAGAGTCAATAATCTAGTTCACATCGATATGTGATTAACACTCAAGGTCACATCCCCATGTGACTAACACCCAAAGAGTTTACTAGAGTCAATAATCTAGTTCACATTTACCATGTGATTAACACTCGATGAGTTCTGGGTTTGATCATGTTATGCTTGTGAGGGAGGTTATAGTCAACGTGTCTGAACCTTTCAGATCCGTGTGTGCTTTACAAATCTCTATGTCATCTCCTAGATGCAGCTACCACGCTCTATTTGGAGCTATTCCAAATAACTGTTCTACTATACGAATCCAGTTTACTACTCAGAATAATCTGGATTAGTGTCAAAGTTTGCATCGGCGTAACCCTTTATGACGAACTCTTTTACCACCTCCATAATCGAGAAAATTCCTTAGTCCACTAGTTACTAAGGATAACTTTGACCGCTGTCCTGTGATCCATTCTTGGATCACTCTTGTACCCCTTGACTGACTCATGGCAAGGCACACTTCAGGTGCGGTACACAGCATAGCATACTGGAGCCCATGTATTAAGCATAGGGGACGACCTTCGTCCTTTCTCTCTATTCTGCCGTGGTCGAGCTTTAAGTCTTAACTTCATACCTTACAACTCAGGCAAGAACTCCTTCTTTGACTGATCCATCTTGAACACCTTCAAGATCATGTCAAGGAATGTGCTTATTTGAAAGTACCATTAAGCGTTTTGATCTATCCTTATAGATCTTGATGCTCAATGTTCAAATAGCTTAATCCAGGCTTTCCATTGAAAAAACACTTTCCAAATAACCCTATATGCTTTTCAGAAATTATACGTCATTTCTAATCAACAATATGTCAACAACATATACTCATCAGAAATTCTATAGTGCTCCCACTCACTTCTTTGGAAATACAAGTTTCTCATAAACTTTGTATACACCAAAATCTTTGATCATCTCATCAAAGCATACATTCCAACTCCGAGATGCTTACTACAGTCCTCAGAAGGATTGCTGGAGCTTTGCATACTTATTAGCATCTTTTAGGATTGACAAAACCTTCCGTTTGTATCACATACAACCTTTCCTCAAGAAAATCGTTGAGGAAACAATGGGTTTTTGACATCCTATCTGCAAGATTTCATAAACAATGCTGTAATCGCTAATATAAATCCAACAGACTCTTAGCATCGCTACGAGTGAGAAAGTCTCACCGTAGTCAACTCCTTGAACTTGTCGAGAAACTTCTTAACGACAAGTCGAGCTTTCTTAATGGTGACATTTACCATCATTGTCCGTCTTCTTTTTAAAATCCATCTGTACTCAACAGCCTTACGACCATTGAGCCGTTCTGCCAAAGTCTACACTTTGTTTTCATACATGGATCCTCTCTCGGATTTTATGGCCTCGAGCCATTTATAGGAATCCGGGCCCACCATCGCTTCTCCATGGCTCGTAGGTTCATTGTTGTCTAGCAACATGACTTCCAAGACAGGATTACGTACCACTCTGAAGTAGTACGCATCCTTGTCATCCCACGAGGTTTGGGAGTGACTTGATCCGAAGTCTCATGATCAATATCATAAGCTTCCACTTCAATTGGTGTAGGTGCCACAGGAACAACTCTTTGTGCCCTGCTATACACTAGTTGAAGTGACGGTTCAACTACCTCATCAAGTCTCCCCATCCTCCCACTCAATTCTTTCGAGAGAAACTTTTCCTCGAGAAAGGACCCGATTCTAGAAACAATCCCTTATTGCTTTCGGATCTGAGACTGGAGGTATACCCAACTGTTTTGGGTGTCCTATGAAGATGCATTTATCCGCTTTGGGTTCGAGCTTATCAGCCTGAAACTTTTTTTTTCACATAAGCGTCGCAGCCCCAAACTTTTAAGAAATGACAGCTTAGGTTTCTCTAAACCATAGTTCATACGGTGTCATCTCATCGGAATTACGTGGTGGCCTATTTAAAGTGAATGCGGTTGTCTCTAATGCCTAACCCATAAACTATCGTGGTAATTCGATAAGAGACATCATGGTATACATCATATCCAATAGGGTGCAGTTATGATGTTCGGACACACCATCACACTATGGTGTTCTAGGCTGTATTAGTTGTGAAACAATTTCCACAATGTCTTAATTCTGTGCCAAACTCGTAATTCAGATATTCATCTCTATGATCATATCATAGATATTTTATCCTCCTGTCACGACGATCTTTCAACTTCACCCTGAAATTACTTGAACCTTTCAATAATTCAGACTTGTGATTCATCAAGTAAATATACTCAACATCTACTCAAATCATCTGTGAATTAAGAACATAACGATATCCACTACATGCCTCAGCACTCATTGGACTGCACACATCAAAATGTATTACTTCCAACAAGTTGCTTTCTAGTTCCATTTCACTGAAAACGAGGCTTTCAGTCATCTTGCCCATGTGGTATGGTTTGCATGTATCAAGTGATTCAAAATCAAGTGAGTCCAAATGGTCCATTTGCATGGAGTTTCTTCATGCATATACACCAATAGACATGGTTCGCATGTCTCAAACTTTTCAAAAACGAGTGAGTCCAAAGATCCATCAACATGGAGCTTCTTCATGCGTTTTATACCGATATGACTTACGTGGCAGTGCCACAAGTAGGTGGTACTATCATTACTATCTTTTGGCATGAACATGTGTATCACTACGATCGAGATTCAATAAACCATTCATTTTAGGTGTAAGACCATTGAAGGTATTATTCAAATAAACAGAGTAACCATTATTCTCCTTAAATGAATAACCATATTGCGATAGACATGATCCAATCATGTCTATGCTCAACGCAAACACCAACCTCGATGGTAGAGGGAGCGTACGATATTTGATCAACCTTGGAAATACTTCCAACACATATCGTCATCTCACCTTTAGCTAGTCTCCGTTTATTCCGTAGCTTTTATTTCGAGTTACTAACACTTAGCAACCGAACCGGTATCTAATACCCTGGTGCTACTAGGAGTGCTAGTAAAGTACACATCAACACAATGTATATCCAATATACTTCTATCGACCTTGCCAGCCTTCTTATCTACCAAGTATCTAGGGTAATTCTGCTCCAGTGGCTGTTCCCTTTATTACAGAAGCACTTAGTCTCGGGTTTGGGTTCAACCTTGGGTTTCTTCACTAGAGCCGCAGCTGAATTGCCGTTTCATGAAGCATCCCTTTTTGCCCTTGCCCTTCTTGAAACTAGTGGTTTCACCAACCATCAACAATTGATGCTCCTTCTTGATTTCTACTTTTGTGGTGTCAAACATCGCGAATATCTCAAGGATCATCATATATGTCCCCGATATATTATAGTTCATCACGAAGCTCTAGCAGCTTGGTGGTAATGACTTCGGAGAAACATCACTATCTCATCTGGAAGATCAACTCCCACTCGATTCAAATGATTGTTGTACTCAGACAATCTGAGCACAAGCTCAACAATTGAGCTTTTCTCCTTAGTTTGTAGGCTAAGAAAATCGTCGGAGGTCTTATACCTCTTGACGTGGGCACGAGCTTGAAATTCCAATTTCAGCCCTCGAAACATCTCACATGTTTCGTGACGTTTCAAAACCGTCTTCGGTGCCTCAACTCTAAACCGTTTAACTGAACTATCATGTAGTTATCAAAACGTGTATGTCAGATGTTCGCAACATCCACAGACAACGTTCGAGGTTCAGCACACTGAGCGGTGCATTAAGGACATAAGCCTTCTAAGAAGCAATGAGGACAATCCTCAGTTTACGGACCTAGTCCGCATAATTGCTACTATCAACTTTCAACTAATTTTTCTCTAGGAACATATCTAAACAGTAGAACTGAAGCGTGAGCTACGACATAATTTGCGAAGACCTTTTGACTATGTTCGGGATAATTAAGTTCATCTTATGAACTCCCACTCAGATAGACATCCCTCTTCTAGTCATCTAAGTATAACACGATCCGAGTCAACTAGGCCGTGTCCGATCATCACGTGAGACGGACTAGTCAACCTCGGTGAACATCTTCATGTTGATCGTATCTTCTATACGACTCAGGCTCGACCTTTCGGTCTTCTGTGTTCCGAGGCCATGTCTGTACATGCTAGGCTCGTCAAGTCAACCTAAGTGTTTGCATGTGTAAATCTGTCTTACACCCGTTGTATGTGAACGTTGGAATCTATCACACCCGATCATCACGTGGTGCTTAGAAACGAACGAACTGTCGCAACGGTGCACAGTTAGGGGGAACACTTTCTTGAAATTATTATGAGGGATCATCTTATTTACTACCGTCGTTCTAAGTAAACAAGACGCAAAAACATGATAAACATCACATGCAATCAAATAATAATAGTGACATGATATGGCCAATATCACATAGCTCCTTTGATCTCCATCTTGGGGCTCCATGATCATATTGTCACCGGCATGACACCATGATCTCCATCATCATGATCTCCATCATCGTGTCTCCATGAAGTTGCTCGCCAACTATTACTTCTACTACTATGGCTAACGCTTTTAGCAATAAAGTAAAGTAATTTACATGGCGTTTCTCAATGACACGTAGGTCATATAAAAAATAAAGACAACTCCTATGGCTCCTGCCGGTTGTCATATTCATCGACATGCAAGTCGTGATTCCTATTACAAGAACATGATCAATCTCATACATCACATATCATTCATCACATTCTTCATGGCCATATCACATCACATAGCATACCCTGCAAAAACAAGTTAGACGTCCTCTAATTGTTGTTTGCAGGTTTTACGTGGCTGCTATAGGTTTCTACCGAGAACGTTTCTTACCTACGCAAAGACCACAACGTGATATGACAATTGCTATTTACCCTTCATAAGGACCCTTTTCATCGAATCCGATCCGACTAAAGTGGGAGAGACAGACACCCGCCAGCCACCTTATGCAACTAGTGCATGTTTGTCGGTGGAACCGGTCTCACGTAAGCGTACGTGTAAGGTTGGTCCGGGCCGCTTCATCCCACAATGCCGCCGAATTAAGATTGGACTAGTAACGGTAAGCATATTGAACAAAATCAATGCCCACAACTACTTTGTGTTCTACTCGTGCATAGAATCTACGCAATAGACCTAGCTCATGATGCCACTGTTGGGAACATAGCAGAAATTCAAAATTTTCCTACGTGTCACCAAGATCTATCTATGGAGAGACCAGCAACGAGGGGAAGGAGAGTGCATCTACATACCCTTGTAGATCTCTAAGTGGAAGCGTTCAAGAGAACGGGGTTGATGGAGTCGTACTCGTCATGATTCAAATCACCGATGATCCTAGTGCCGAACGGACGGCACCTCCGTGTTCAACACACGTACAGCCCGGTGACGTCTCCCATGCCTTGATCCAGCAAGGAGAGAGGGAGAGGTTGAGGAAGACTCCATCCAGCAGCAGCACAACGGCGTGGTGGTGGTGGAGGAGTGTGGTACTCCAGCAGGGCTTCGCCAAGCACCGCAAGAGACAAGGAGGAGAGAGGAAGGGCTGCGCCAGGGAGAGATCAAACTCGTATGTTGGCAGCCCCAAAACCCTCAAGTATATATAGGGGAGAGGGAGGGGGTGCGCCCCCTTTAGGGTTTCCACCCCAAGGGGTGCGGCACCCCAAACCCATCTATGGGTGGCGGCCACAAGGGGAGAAGGGGGAGGCGCACCTGGGTGGGCCTTAGGGCCCATCTGCCCTAGGGTTTGCCCCCCTTCCCTCTTGGAGGCGCCTTGGGCCCTTGTGGGGGGGCGCACCAGCCCACCTGGGGCTGGTCCCCTCCCACACTTGGCCCATGTAGCCCTCCGGGGCTTGTGGCCCCACTTGGTGGACCCCCGGGACCCTCCCGGTGGTCCCGGTACGTTACCGATAAAACCCAAAACTTTTCCGGTGACCAAAACAGGACTTCCCATATATAAATCTTTACCTCTGGACCATTCCGGAACTCCTCGTGAAGTCCGGGATCTCATCCGGGACTCCGAACAACATTCAGTAACCACATACAAACTTCCTTTATAACCCTAGCGTCATCGAACCTTAAGTGTGTAGACCCTACGGGTTCGGGAGACATGCAGACATGACCGAGACGTTCTCCGGTCAATAACCAACAGCGGGATCTGGATACCCATGTTGGCTCCCACATGTTCCACGATGATCTCATCGAATGAACCACGATGTCAAGGACTTAATCAATCCCGTATACAATTCCCTTTGTCTATCGGTACGATACTTGCCCGAGATTCGATCGTCGGTATCCCGATACCCTGTTCAATCTAGTTACCGGCAAGTCTCTTTACTTGTTCCGTAACACATCATCCCGTGATCAACTCCTTGATCACATTGTGCACATTATGATGATGTCCTACCGAGTGGGCCCAGAGATACCTCTCCGTCACACGAAGTGACAAATCCCAGTCTCGATTCGTGCCAACCCAACAGACACTTTCGGAGATACCCGTAGTGTACCTTTATAGCCACCCAGTTACGTTGTGACGTTTGGCACACCCAAAGCACTCCTACGGTATCCGGGAGTTGCACAATCTCATGGTCTAAGGAAATGATACTTAACATTAGAAAAGCTTTAGCGAACGAACTACATGATCTTTGTGCTAGGCTTAGGATTGGGTCTTGTCCATCACATCATTCTCCTAATGATGTGATCCCGTTATCAACGACATCCAATGTCCATGGTCAGGAAACCGTAACCATCTATTGATCAACGAGCTAGTCAACTAGAGGCTTACTAGGGACATGGTGTTGTCTATGTATCCACACATGTATCTGAGTTTCCTATCAATACAATTCTAGCATGGATAATAAACGATTATCATGAACAAGGAAATATAATAATAA
>NC_053022.1:196437281-196455782 GCF_003073215.2 Triticum urartu
GTAGAACATCAAGATCGTCACCACGCCGTCGTGCTGACGGAACTCTTCCCCGACACTTTGCTGGATCGGAGTCCGGGGATCGTCATCGAGCTGAACGTGTGCTAAAACTCGGAGGTGCCGTAGTTTCGGTGCTTGATCGGTCGGGCCGTGAAGACGTACGACTACATCAACCAAACGCTTCTGTTGTCGATCTACAAAGAGTACGTAGATCACACTCTCCCCTCGTTGCTATGCATCACCATGATCTTGCGTGTGCGTAGGAAAATTGTTGAAATTACTACATTCCCCAACATCAACTTGTTGGAATTCTTGGCCAACTGAACGGGCCGAAGAACAAGGTCACCTTCCTCATGGCTTCGGGCGTGAACCTTGCGGCTATAGTAGTGGCGCAAGGCTTGCTGGTAGCGCGCAGCTCGCACAGCAGCCTGAAGATAATCTTCCTCAAAGAGTGGTAGCATCAACTTGCTGCAATAGCTCTTGCTCAAGCTCGTCATAAGCGAGCACTCAAGGCGACCTGTATATGAGTTCTGTGGGGAGAACTGCTTCTACCCCATACACTAGGGAGAAGGGCATCTGGCCGGTGGCTCGATTCTGTGTCATCCTGATTGACCAAAGAACCGCCGGCAACTCATCAATCCAACACCTTCCGCACTTGTGCAGCCTGTCAAAAGTTCTTGTTTTGAGGCCCCACAGCACTTCAGCATTTGCCCTTTTCGCCTGGCCGTTGCTTCACGGATGAGCAAGAGAAGCAAAACAGACTCTGCTGTCGAGGTCCTGGATATACTACATGAAGGCGCGGCTTGTGATCTGCCGGCCATTGTAGGTGATTTCTCTGTTTGGCACACCAAAATGGCAAACTAGTCCTTTGAAGAACTTGATGGGCGACAGCGCTGTCACCTTTCTCACTGCCTCCACTTCCGTCCACTCTGTGAACTTGTCGCTTGCAACATACAAGTACTCAAAGCCCCCGACAGCACGAGGAAGGGGCCCACTATGTTGACCCCCCAGACCGAAAATGGCCAGGAAAGAAGGATCGTTTGAAGAGCTTGACCTGGCTGATGGAGTTTCTTTGAATGGAACTGGCACTCTTCACACTTGGTTACTAGTGCAGGTGCATCCTCGAGAGCAGTGGGCCAAAAGAAACCTTGCCAGAATGCTTTGTCGGCAAGAGCTCTTGATCCTATGTGAGAGCAACATATGCCTCCATGTATCTCTGCCAATAGCTCCAGTCCATCCTCCCGAGGAATGCACTGCAATTTCATGATGTTTGGTCTTTTCCTGTATAGGACATCGTCCACAAACTAGTACATGCTGGACCGACGGGCTACTTTATCTCCTTCTTCCTGTTCCTCGGGGAGTTCCCTAGTTTGCAAGAACTGAACGGTGTGTTGTGTCCATGCCAGAGCCTGAGGCTCGACTGCAAGGACTAAAGGCATGTGCTCTGCCGTGGGCGCAATTGGCTCTATGGCAAGGGCTTGAGGCCCTACCGGAGCCTGTCACTCCCCAGCAAGCTTGGTGTCCCCGGCAACTTCCTTGCCGACAGCTCCTGGGAGCTCAACGGGAAAGTACTTGTCGGGGCCTGACTTCCTTCGCTTATTCTGCCCTGCCGATGGTTCAATGGATGGCTGAGTTAATTGGAGCACAAAGGTCCCTTATTCCACAGGTAACTTGAGGGCAGCACGTTTTGACAGGTCGTCAGCAATGTTGTTCTCTACTTGCGGAACACCCTCTTCTTGCAGACCATCAAAACGCTCCTCCAACTTCCTCACTTCATCTACATAAGCTTCCATCAACGGGTCATGATAATCCTTGTTAACTTGCTTTCACTACAAAAAAATACACTTCCGTGATGATACGTGTTTGTCACAGTAGGTCACCTTTTTTGTCATGCATGTACATCCATGACGATTTTATGACAGAATCAAGACAGTCATACCTGTGCTATCGTAGAAGTGTTCCATGACATTACCAAAATGATCATCTCGGAAGTGTCCACTTCCATGATGATAAATGGCGCGTCATGAAAGTTCTTTCATCAAGGGTGACCGACACGTGGCATCCACCGTAACGGGTCGCCGTTAAGCTATCGGGTCCGGTTTTGGATCTGATAACCCGTTAACAGCCCAGACCAATGAGGATTTTCCAAATGCAAAATTCTCATTGGTCGGAGGAAACATGTGTTGGCTCATCGTTGGGACAAATGTCATCCACTCATTAGACAGGAGGCGCCTATGATAGGTTGACACGTGGCACAGCCCAACAGTGGCCCATTCCGGTGAAAAAGGCCGGCCCAGTAAAAATTAGTAGGCCGACCCATATAAGGCCTACTTGTGTCAGGTCCATTTAAGCGCACGACCCATACAAGATGTGCCAATTCGGCCCGTCAACGGCCCGTTAAAGATTTGACACCATTGCAGCCCATCATCAGTTCGAGCCCGTTAACAGCCCGCTATATATTTGGGTTCAATATCTGCCCGATGTGATTTCAGCCTGTTAACGGCCCATTCAAGGGATGGGCCAATTTTCAGGATGTACATCTTTCGGCCTTTTAGCGACCCATTTTTTTCTTGGGCCAATTTCCGGCCCGGTGTGTCTTTCAGCCTGTTGTCGGCCCATAAATTAGTTGGGCCATTTGTAGTTAGACCTTAGTTTTGTCCTTTTAGCGACCCATTTAAGTGTTGGGCCAATTCCCGGACTGATGTGTCTTTCAGCCTGCTGACGGCCCATAAATGATTTGGGCCATTTGTAGTCGGACATGAGTTTTAGCTTTTTAACGGCCCATGTGCTTCATGGTCCAATACTAGCTGGTTTCTCTTTTGGCCTGCGAAAGGCCCACAACACAGTTAGGCCATTTACAGTACGACTTGTCGGCCTCTTAGCGGCCCATTCTCTTCATGGTCCAGTACGAGCCCGCTATCTCTTTCGGCCTGCTAAAAGCCCACAATATAGTTGGGCCATATGTAGCTCGACCTTAGTAACAACATGTTAACGGCCCGTGAAATCAAATGGGCCCACCTGTTGCCCGCTTCGATGTCGGCCTGTTAATGACCCGGGAGGTAAGAGGGCCGGCCATTAACTTTCAGCCTGGCAACGGCCCATTAACTTAATGGGCCCACTAAAGTTCTTACATGTCTTTAGGCCCAACTATATAATTTGAGCCCATTACGATGAGCAATTATGCATAGGAACAAAACCGATCAAGCAAAGGTACGGCATACAGGGAAAACCGTTGCACATCCAGCATATATTACAGGAAATTACATCCACTTGGCAATCAAAGATTGATGCCTAGTTGCAAATAAATGAAAATAAGCTAACGATCTACAACGTCACAATCTGCAACCTCAGCGCGGATGACACCCATAAGCATGTGGGCAAGTTCTTGCTGCTTTGCTACACTGTCTCTGAAAACATTGATCAGTTGTTGTTCCGCACGAATGTGCAGCTTTGATTCCTCCACCATTTCCATCATTTCTACAGCCATTAATTGGTTCACAAACATACATTTTTCTGTTGCATTCGAGACATAGGAAACTGAATAGATTCAGATGGCGATTTTGGCAGGCTTGTATTATTGATAGTGGAGAGTGTCTCGACCCCTGCATCATAACATAAATTAGGAGGGGAACCGAACAGAGTAATCATGAGTTATTACCATATTAACTGGCCAAGATTTATTGGAAAGAAACAATGGGGTTGCCTTGCTGTTTTCAGAGTTTGTCTTCTTATCTTTAGTAGCCTGCACCAAATTAACACACTAGCATTGCTATCATTGGCCAGATCAGATAATAGGAAAGAAACATTGACACAACGAACATTTGGGCAACTAGACCACACCAGCCTACACCAAATTAACACAATATGGCACATCTATCATCAGCTAGGTAAGGTAATACGAAAGCAACATTGACACAATGAATGAATGGGCAACCAAAGCAGCACTACAATTCAGTAATGTGCATGATATGAGATAGTACACTCATGCAGCTCAGTATGCAAAACTACTAGGCAGTTTTCCTTACAAAAATCAACATTGTCGCCTTTAACATTTTTCTACAACTGAATTTAGATCAGATAAAGGTTGGACTCACACCGATTAACAAAATACATGCTGATGTAGAAATATAGTGATATACAGCAGGTACTTATATGAGCATTGGAGCACAGAGAATTCCCGCGAGATACTTTCCTCGAATACGACCCCAATGGAGGGAATCTTCTATCATTTAACCTTATTTTCTAAAAGAGAGATGGGTAAGAAACATGTAGAAAATATGATCAGAATGCTATAAAATTTCATGATGCGAGGATACGCACAGGCTTCTTAGAATAGAGTTGACATATTTTCGCTGGACTGGAGTGGACTAGTTCTTTGGCCACTAGAATCTGCTTATTATCAATGGGAGTTGGGTTTGTCTATGCTGGAGCAGTATCTATGAAAACTGGAGTTGGATTATTATCTCCTGGCATTTGGATCTTTTGCAAAGACCTGGTTTGTAACCCTTCAGACTCTAACATAGCTGTCTTCCCCTTGCATGCCTTATATAGAAGAATGGTGCTTCAATTATAAAACATGCTACAGCAAAGATGGAATAGGTACTGAAGAATAGAAAGGTATGACATATTGACATGTATTCCCTCCATCAGGAAAAAAATGGATGGGTCTAGGCGTATTTTAGTTCTAGATACATCCAGTTTTATCCATTTCTGTGACATGTAATCCAGAAGAAGGGAGTATGATGTAAGAGCTAGGGATATGACAAGACAACAATGTAAAAAACACTACTTGAATGTAAAATTGTATGCTAGCGGAATACATTACAGAAAAATACTAAGGCAACATATGTGTGTATGATTGGGAAACTAAGATGGCATTGCAAGAGACCACCAGAACAACACTTCAATGTAAAAAAAGAACATTGTATGGTAGACAGATGAAGTACCTACTGATGAATAACAATGCCTAAGATATTGAGAAGCATGATGTCCAAACTAAGTAGATGGCATTGCGATAGAGTAGAATGACAGAGTTGAATTAGAAAACATGTTATCATTAATGGAATAGGTATAGAAAAACAGGAAAGCGTGCCATATTTACATGCATGACCAGCAGGCGAAGCACAAGGCATTGCAACACAGTATATGCACTCTAGGACATTATATGCATGTTGTACCCATATCAAGGGCCAAGTTAGAGCAAGGACCTTATGGGGTGAATAGGATTCAACATCTTTCTGCAAGTCTCGTGAAGAACTGCCTTTACATGTTCCATCATATTGGGTATCATTGACATCAAGTTTTTTTGCCGTTACATTGCTCCGCGAGGTTCTTGTGGATAAATCAGTGTGTGAAATTATATCTCACATACATGGAAGACAACTAGTAGTTAGATTTATGTAATGAGTTCCTGTAGGAGACGACATAAATAGTAGGGCTGGGGTTAACTAGCAGCAATAGGTCTCAAAAACTAAAGGGGGAACACATATGAAAGCTACAGTATATGTATCGTGTGTACTCGAGATTAACTAGATGGCACACAAAAGTATTAAGGAACAACATAGGTTATACTAGAAGTGGTATAATACTATAATCACCCGCCTGTGGGAAGCATTGGTTGATGGATGATAACTATGGAACAGCGTTACCTAAAGAACAAGTCTCTAAGATGAACTATGGAACATCGTTAACTCCTCAACAAGACCTGTAAGAGATCATCTTGAATATACAATGAAATGTGATAATCTATTTTTAATGGTTAGAAGAATAACAAAGCCATAAATGTTGCACACAAGTAAGATGAGGGGACAACCTATCTGGCCGCCATCCATATGAATGAGCATCATGTGCTGACTTGTCGATGGCCCTGCAGTTTTTCTGGCGGTGCATGTTGGGCACGCGCATTCGATGCAGGGAACTGTTGAGTGGGGACTATAGCTCCCTTCTGGTGCATGCTTTGCTTGTTGGAGCAACTGTGGTGAGTCGGAAGACGGTGTGGCTGACGATGGAGAAAACACATAATGTTAAGAACGACACATCTCTCTGATCTGAAGAAATACCCTAAGAGATCAACAGCGAGGTACGAGAGTGGTCACACGTCTATTGACTGAAGACTAAATTGGGGTCACACGATTTTATTTTATTTTGGTACCGTCTGATCTACGCCAGATGGCCTGATGGCCGTCTTGTGCCTCCTGGCTGACACTGTTCGGAATCTTCCTCGAAGAGACAGCAACCACCGGCAGAGCAGCCTGGCTCCGCCGTCCATGGCCCCGACCAAAAACCCCTCCCCGCCTCACCGCACTGCCGTGGTTGCACCGCCCCCGGGCCAATCCATGAAGACTCGCCGTCATCCAGATCCGGCGATGGCAGTACCTTCAACCCACACAACTCTAAGATAGCCATCTAAGCGCTGCTTCCGCGGCGAACTTGCGCCCCCGCACCCTTACGTTAGACACCAGCCAACCGGTAGCCTAGGAGCTCCGCCGGCTCGAGGGGTGTTTCTTCCCATTGGGAATCGATTGGCCCAAAATAAAAATTCAGATAACTGATGCCTAAATAAAGTGATTTGAGATGAGGGTGCAACCTATCTGGCAGCCCGGTGACGTAGGCAGCTCCAGCTGCCTAGTGGGTGAGGCCGGCGCGGTTGCGATGGCTACCGGTGGCAGGGAAGTAGAGATGTCGCGATGGTCGATGGCTACAGGGAAGCAACTCCGGGGCTCTGGACGGGTCCAAAGTTGGAGCCGCTCCGGCGTCGTGAACAACTGCGGGGGTGAATTGGCTCTGTTACTGTTCACGCAGCCGTCATAGAGGCAGCTCTGGCAGCATGGAGTAAGAGACACACGGCCCAGTGCACGACGGCAAATGGACAGCGTCTCCGGGATTAGAGAGGAGGTCAGCTGTGAATTTGGTGCGATGGGGGCGCCATGGAGGAGGGGCTGAGGTTTCACGGCTCGGGAGAATGGAGCTTCTGGGGAGAAGGTGATTTGGCACCCACGAGGTATGAATGGGGAATTGGGAGGGGGAACCATGTCTTACGGAATCATTTGTCTGAAATGTGTGTGTGTGGGGGGGGGTTACAGTTGTCGGCTTGGGTCTGTGTACTGAGGGTTGGGGATAGTAGAGTGACTTTGCTTCTCCCAAATAGTGGGCGCGAGCGATTTCAGGTGAGGAGGGCATGTTTTGAAATATACTGGGCGCGAGCGATTTTGGGCGAGGAGGGCGTGTTTTGAAATATAGTGGGCACGAGCGATTTCGGGCGTGGAGGGCGTGTTTTGAAATATAGTGGGCGCGAGCGATTTCGGGCGAGGAGAGCGTGTTTTGAAATAGTGGGTGCGAGCTATTTCGGGCGAGGAGAGGGTGTTTTGCCGACCATGGTTTATGAATTATTCGGCACATGTCATTTCGGCCGAGGAGAAGGCGCGCTTGGATGAAGTTACGAACCTACCCTCGATGTACAACGGGCCAATTGATGCGTGTCCCACATAGGCCGGTAATTTCGCGTCTCCCATTTATTTGCTCGGGCGAATTCCACCAAGCAGATGGTGTTTAACAGTTCGTTCAAATTTTGGGAGAACGAGCATCCACGTCTACCTTCCCAAGTCGATTCGAATAAAATTTTGAAATATTAGCTTGCCACTTCTTTTTTAGATGGAGAGATGATGGTCGGGAGTAATGTGTTTTTACATGCCCGTTGCTAGCGATTTACTATATGACAAATAGTTGACCAACTCAAAAACAGGAATCAAACCCAAAATTAAATATCTCGATTCAATTAAATAGCTCGTTCACCAGGTCAAAATAGTGAACTAAATCCAAAATTAAACACATCAATCGAGTAGCATGTTGTACGGTATCTCCGTTCATGAACATGTTGAGAGTCAAATTAATGAACTTGTTTGATATACGCATATCTCCGTTCATGTGTGGATTGCAGACAACATGTTCTCCAATTTAAATATTTCAATGCAAGTTTATATCAAAACATGGTTTATATCAGTCTTTGATGCATAAAACGCGACCTCCCCCTCTCCCGGACTCCTGCTCTCTCTCTCTCTCTCTATCTCACTCTCTCTCTCTTTCTCGCCGATATTCTTCAATTTTGTCACACGCATCCAACACACAAACCTTGTTGGTCCCTCTCCCTCTCTCTCCGTCTCTCTCTCTCTTTGTGTGTCTGGGGGTGGGGTCTTTCTAGTTCACATGCATATATACTCCATTTATAGGTCTCTCTCGCACACTATGTATGATTCTCTAGTCCAAGCTAAATATCTTGGGTGCACTCATCGTACGCACACAAATTCCTTGGCTCGTTACCCGTAACTCTCTCACGCACCACTCTGTCATCTCGGAGGTCTTCCCTCTCTCTCTCAAACTCTCCATGTACCTGGGTCACACATACACATGCATATCTCACTCGCACTCGATAGACCCATCTAAAACTTTATCTCTCTCCCTCGTTCTCTCTCCATCTCACACGCACACACACACACAATCTCATGCCTATCCAAGTATGATGGTCTCTCACTCAAATGTAGGCACACACAGTCCCCCCTATATGTATATGACTAGCTAATTTTAGTCTCCATCACAAACATGTGCATGGTCTATCTCGATTTCTCTCAGGGCATCTTTCTATCTCGCCCGCACCTCCCTCGATCTCCCACCCATATAAGTCCCCTCACGATATTGAGGGGATCTCTCTATCAAAAAGACACCCTCTCTCCCTCCCCATGCGTCCAAGTTCTCCATGTGTCCCTCTCGACCTTTGTTCCTTGTTGGCCAGACCTCTATTGGACATGTGCTATAGCGGTGTCTCTCTCCATTGCGAACAATCACGCACTAGCTATCTTTGTGTATCTCCTCACCTCGCTTTTCTATCTCAGAGATGCATGTGTGATATGTTTGCATAAGAAACAAAAAAACACATTCTCTCTCTCTAATTTATCGTTTGCTGCCCCTTTCTCTTTCACACACATACTATTTTTGCACACTCACTCATTCTCCTTCACAGGCACTTGATCTCTCTCGACTTAGGCACTCTCTTCAGTCCATTTATTGAAAAGTTAAACATCACAAAGTTTGACCATGTACGTGGAGAAAAACATTTACATCTAGAACGACAACCATAGACCATTAGATTCATCATGAGATGTAGTTTCATATGATGTATCTTTGGTATTGTAGATATAAATAACATTTGCGTAAACCTGATCAATGTTACCAAAGTTTGACTTCTAAAAAAATTTACAAGCACTGCATTATCGAGTGGATGGAATATCTCTTTCCCCCTCTCTGCTATCTGACGCACCACTCAGCCTTATCGGGGCTCCTCTATCTCTCTCAAACTTTATATCTCCCTGGTTCACACATACACATGTCTCGCTCGCGCTACATATAGACCCATCCAACACTCTCTTCCTTTGTTCTCTCTCTCTATGTGACACGCACCCCCCTAAGTACCATAATCCCTCACTCCATCATAGGCTCACACACTCCCCCCTAAGTATTATTATCTCTCACTAGCTATCAAGAACACATGTATTGTCTCCTTCCATCCATACGTCTATCTCGATATCTCTCGGGGTATCTTCTATCGCGCACACACCATGTCACTCGATCTCCCACCCATGTAGTCCCATCACGATCTCCATGGGATCTCTCTACCACAAACATACACTCTCTCCTCCCCATGTCTGCATTTTCTCCGTACGTCTCTCTCGACCTCTCTCCCTTGATTGTGAGACCCCTATTGGCCACGTGCTAGGGGTCTTTCTCTCTCTGTTGCAAACAACCACACACTATCTTCTCACCTTGCATCCGTTGTCGAAGATGCATGTGTGATATGTTTGCATAAGACACACACGCCTTTTCTCTATTTCACACACACACTCTCTCTCACTCACTCACTCTCTCTAGTCAAGGACTCTCTCACGTCCATAAGCATATGGATGTTTTGAAAAGTCAAACCTCAGAAAACTTTGACCAGGTATATGTGGAGAATAACATTTACATCTAGAACGATCATTAGATTCATCACAACATGTACTTACTTCGTACTATCATTTATCTTCGGTATTGTAGATATAAGTAATTTCTTTATAAACTTGGTCAAAGTTTCAAAAGTTTGACTTCAAAAAAATGTTGGCACTACATTATCGAACGGACAGAGTAGCTCTTTCTCTCTCTCTCTGCTATCTCTCATGGGCCTCCCCTCTCACTTGAACTCTCTATACCGACGGATTATACGCTCACCGTGTCAACGTATGGCTCTGTATATTGTTTAGTTGACCGGTCAACCAGTCCACATGCTTCCTTGTCAGCTCGTGTTCTCTATCTTCGTGTGCTGGCCCATGTCGCAGTGCATGAAAATAAGTAAACTAGAGGGCCATCTGACACGCAGTTGTAGCAATTCAACCTCAAACGGTCGAATCTCTGTGCATAAGTGTCATCCCTGGAACGGTAATGCTGACACACATAGTACTTCGAAGGATTTATAACAGAGTAGAAATCATACACTTATTACATCGATAGTCTCAAGAGAGAACTTATTACAATAAATATGGCTTAAGGCCATCTAAATGATAACAATGGAAGGCTTGGAAGATAAAGTGAGTCCATCAACTCCAACGTCATAGCTGAGTGCACAACAACGAGCTAGCGCACCTTACTCTTCATCTAAAAAGTCTGCAACATGATATGTTGCAGCCCGAAATGGGTCAACACATGGAACATGCTGGCAAGATAACACAGTAGAGCAATGAACAAGTAAAAGCTATCACTACATGCATATATGGCTGGTCGAGGCTCTACGGTTATAATGTTTTGCGAAAAGCCAATTTTTTCCTACAAAAAAGGAAAATGTATTTTGTTTAACAATCATGGTAGTTGTTAAACATTGAGAAGGATCCTCGACCTCAATCCCAATTAGATAGTAACAAAACCCCAACAAATTAATTAGAGTGTTGAGATGAACATGATAATCCAACATTCAGATATTCAAAATGTCCATAACCAATGACACGGCTAACCATGATTAGTTTGTACACTCTGAAGAGGTTTGCGCACTTTTCCCCACAAGACTCAACCTCCTCCGTTGGATTTATCGCACTACATGATGTTTGAGAAATGGATGACCGAGACACAGTCTTTCAGAATCATTAACTCTAACCCCGGGTAGACAGTACCAACCTATATCCCCTACATCTGCTAGCCTACCACCGGAAGAGGTCATGTAACTTACTCAACTATGCTAGAGCCCATAATAGTTTGTGGCTGCACACGGAAGTTTCTAGCATGAATAATCTTATGATCCCTTTGAGCCTGGGTGGCGAACCATAGAATGATCACATGGGTACTCCGGGATAACCTAGGACAACCCTGGATTCTCCAGGTGCCCGCAACCAATCCACCCAGATGTGTATTTAAGTAGCCACCTTAAGTTAACCATTAATTAACAATCTGACATCTGTCATGGATACACTCAAACCCAATCCATGTCTATGATCATAGCATGGTAATATAAGCATAACATAGAAGTAACTCCCAGGGCTTGATAATAAAAGGGCAATAGGTTCTACCTCATCATCTACTTCCCAAAACCCACATGTTAAGAGATCCTACTCATGCAATGTTTGAGGGTTGTAACTAATGCATACAAACTTGGTAAGAGAAGAGTATGATCAAAGTGTTACTTGCCTTGCTGATGATCCAGAAAACCTAGAGACTCGTAGTTGCACGTTGCGCACTTCCAGGAATTCTATCGCAAATAAACAATAGCATACATAAACATCAAGCAAATATGCACGGATAAAACTCTAATAAGAAGATCCAAACTGAAAGTTCAACTGAAGTGTTTTCATTTGCAAAAAGAAACAATCGAATCGAGCTACGAAACTGAAACTATGGTTAAAAGAACTTCGAATTCAAATCTGCTTGAAAGCCAAAACTTTAAATTCTAGCCATACAACATCTTCTCTATTACCTCTTCAGTCCTGTGTAATCTTCCGTCGTCGCTAGTGGGTGTAGACCAGACTGAATAAAATTGACCGGTTCAAAGCAGAGAAGAAAAAAGATATTGGCTGGGTTGACCACAGTAGTCTCCGATGGCGATATCTAACGATAGATACAGTGATGGCCATGCGAGGATGATGCCTGCTGGCAAGACGAGCTGGGATCCCGGGCTCTCTGTCCAAAAAACGGCCAGATGGCCGCATTCCGTGGCGCTCGCGTAGCTACCAAAAGCTCGGAAAGAAATAGATGACATCTGTCAGCTCGAGGTACGTTTGTCACAGCATCAAGCACTTTGCGTTCAGAGTTATATTTGTACAATCTTCGCTCGATACCGGATCAGTTCACGTGTTAGAGGCAAACGCGTTACGCGTCTACATTTATTTTTGACTGTAACGTGTCGTCGGCGTGACGTTGGATGAGACGCCCCACAGGGTGAAAGGGAATTTACACATAGTGGAACGCGGGGCGACCACCCCAGATAGACCACTCGATATAAGGGCACACAAAAATCACTTAATACTAGCCACTCCGTCTCCTCTTCGCCTGGCCCGTGGACTAATACGAAGCAAGTCACGGATAGTGAGGGTGATGATGAATTCAAAACTGAGACTATGAAAGTATAGTTTTATTTTGGGACACTTTGACCTTCTTGTGTACTCGGTCTTTCTGCGGATGGCATCTATGTTATGCGGAAAAGTTGCTCGGTGTTGGAAATACATGACGCTGGAATACTCAGAGAATTTCGATTTCCTCCATCTTACAAAATGCTAGGACTCTAACCCAGTGTTATCGTGAAGCTACTAACCAAAATTTTTAAAAAGCAAGATTGAATGTCTAATTGGTTAGCGAGTGATATATTTCTTTTCAGAGAAAAGGCAATTGCGCTTGACTTTATAAAAAAGTCATCGAGGAGCGACTACCTAAGGCCGCAAGGCCGCTTCTCCTGCGCTGGTGGGCGAGCGAGTGGATGGGGCGAGCAGAGGCGAGACGCCAGGAACCGCCAATCATTTAGCATGGTCTCCTAGATTAGGCTGGTGTCGGGTGTGGGCGGTGCCCTCGTTGCAGCGGGCCGTGCGGCGGATTTTAGAAGCGTGGCATGCAGGCTGCGCTGCAGCTGCGGCTTGCTATGCTGCGGCTTGCGGCGAGGCGGGTGGTGGTGAGGGGCGACGGGGGCGGGCGGGTATTAAAGGGGGGGGGGCAACCGGTGTGGCTTGGGGGGAGGGGGCGACGGTGGCGTGTCCGGGACGGACACGTCGTCCATGGCGACGGCGGCGCTCGGAAGTCCTCTCCCGAGTCAGAGCGGGAGGCGCGCGGCTGGGCTTCGGCCCGGCTCGGTCCGAAACATTTTTCATAAGATTCTGCCGAGAAAAATCGTAATAAAATAAAATTCTACAAATGCCAAAAACAATTTTTACTGTCTAAATAGAATATTCAGAACAAAGTGAACATTTTCTTGGCCTAAAATGCAATTTTGGAAAAATGCATATTTTTCTAATTCAAATAAAATAGTGATAAAATCCAAATAAAATTATTTATTTGATTTTAACATTTTCCTCCAATATTTCATTTATCTTGAAGAAGTCATATTATCTCCTCTCATATATTTTCAATATTGGAAATATTATTTGGAGAGAAAAATAATTAAAACCAAAGTGATCCACTTTTCAATATTTGAGAAAATTCAAATATGAAAATAATAAAATCCCCAACTCTCTCTGTGGGTCCTGGAGTTGCTTAGGATTTTTTATCACAAAACCAAGATGCAAATAAAATATGATATGCATATGATGACCTATGTATAACATTCCAAATTGAAAATTTGGGATGTTACAGTTACAAACCTACTCCCCTTAAGGTGAATCTCGCCCTCGAGATTCGGGCTGGCTAGAAAATAGGTGTGGGTGATCTTTCCGTAGATCATACTCTCATTTCCAGGTGGCTTCATCCTCGGTATGGTGGCTCCACTGAACTTAGAAAAACTTGATAACTTTGCTGCGGGTAACTCGGCTGGCAAACTCGAGAATCTTGACTGGTTTCTCCTCATAGGTCAAATCACTATCCAACCGAATTGCTTCCAGGGGCACTATATCTCTTAGAGGAATATCGTCCATCTCAGCATGGCACTTCTTCAACTGGGAAACGTGAAACACATCATGAACTCCTGATAGTCCTTCGGGTAACTCCAACTTGTAGGCTACTTCTCCCATACGTTCCAAAACTCGGTATGGTCCTACAAATCTTGGGGCTAACTTTCCCTTAACTCCAAAACGTTTAGCTCCTCACAAGGGTGACACTCGAAGATATGCTCTGTCTCCGATTTCATAGACTACCTCCTTGCGTTTTGAGTCTGCATAACTCTTCTGCCTGGACTGAGCTACCTTCAGTCTATCTCAAATCAACTTAACCTTCTCTTATGACTCTTTGATCAAATCTGGTCCAAACAACTAGCGGTCTCCAATTTCATCCCACATTAAACGGTGTCCTGCACCTTCTTCCAAACAAAGCTTCGAAAGGAGCCATCTTCAAACTGTCTTGATAACTATTGTTGTATGAGAGCTCCACGTAGGGCAAATTATCATCCCAACTAGATCTATAATCTAGCGCACAAGCTCTCAACATGTCCTCTAGAATCTGATTGACTCTCTCGGTCTGTCCATCTGTCTGCGGATGAAAAGTTGTACTGAACTCTAGCCTGGTACCCAAAGTCTGGTGCAACTAGTGCCAAGACTTTGAAGTAAACTGTGTTCCTCTATCTGATACGATAGTCCTCGAAACTCCATGCAGACATACGATCCTGGTCATATATATCTTGGCCAACTTCGCACTCGTATAGGTGGTTTTCACTGGGATAAAGTGAGCTACTTTGGTCAGACGATCCACTACTACCCAAATAGAATCATATCCCGATCGGGTCCTCGGTATTCTGGTGATAAAATCCATGCCAAGCTTGTCCCACTTCCATTAAGGTATCGGCATAGGCTACAGTAATCCTGCTGGCTTCCGATGTTCTGCCTTCACTCTCTGACATACATCACATACTGCTACATACTCGGCAATATCCTTCTTCATACCAGTCCACCAGAAACGCTCCTTTAAATACAAATACATCTTGGTGTTTCCGGGGTGTATCAAGTATGGCGAGTCATGAGCCTCCTGAAGTATCAACTTCCTGATATCTGCATTATTGGGCACATAAACACGGTCTTCAAACCACAAGGTGTCATGCTCATATTCACAAAAACCTTTGGCTTTTCCTTTGCTCATCTTCTCCTTTATCTCAGCAATTTCCTCATCATCCTTCTGAGCTTCTCGAATCTTTCCCAATAATGTCGACTGAATTTCTAATGCTGCAACAAAACCTCTAGGGACTATCTCCAAATGTAGCTCCCTGAGATCTTTAGCTAACTCCTTTGGTAATCCTCCGCTTACGAGGGTATTGGCGTAACTCTTCTGGCTCAAAGCATCTACTACGACATTGGCCTTGCCTGGATGATAGTGCAACTTCATATCATAATCCTTTATAAGCTCCAACCATCTCCTTTTCCTGAGATTCAACTCCTTCTGTGTGAAAATGTACTTCAAACTCTTATGATTCGTGTACACATCACAATGATTTCCAATTAGAAAACGCCTCCAGGTCTTGAGCGCATGCACTATAGCTGCTAACTCCAAATCATGCGTGGCATAATTCAACTCATGCGGTCGAAGCTGACGTGAGGCATATGAAACAACCCTTTCGTCTTTCATAAGTACGCCTCCAAGTCCTAAGTGGGATGCATCGCAATACACTTGGAAATCCTTGTGTATATCCGGCAGAATCTGCACTGTGGCTGTAACCAACCGTTTCTTCAGCTCCTGAAAACTTGCCTCACATTCATCTGTCCATTTGAACTTGGTGTCCTTTTTCAACAACTCCGTCATGGGCTTTGCAATCTTAGAAAAATTCTCGATGAATCTCCGGTAATATCCTCCGAGTCCCAGAAAACTACGGATCTCTCCAACTGAGGTGGGTGCCAACCACTCCGTGACAGACTGAACCTTGGTAGGATCCACGACTATACCTTCTCCTGGTATAACATGTCCAAGGAATTCAACTTCCTTCAACCAAAACTCACATTTGCTGAACTTGGCATATAGTTGATGTTCCCTGAGTTTCTCGAGAACTAAACGCAAATGCTCCTTGTGTTCCTCTTCATTCTTCGAGTATACCAAAATGTCATCAATGAACACCACGACAAATTTATCCAAGAACTCCATGAACACCTTATTCACCATACTGATGAAATAGGCAGGGGCGTTAGTCAATCCAAATGACATAACCATGTACTCATATAGTCTGTACCTCGTGGTGAAGGCTGTCTTAGGTATATCCTATTCTCGGATCTTCAGCTGGTGATATCCTGATCGAAGATCGATCTTGGAAAATACTTTAGCTCCTTGCAACTGGTCAAACAAATCATTGATCATCGGCAGTGGGTACTTGTTCTTGATCATCACTTCATTCAATGCACGATAATCAGTAATCAACTACCATTCTCAAAGATTTATCCTTCTTCAAAACCAAGAGCACTCGGGCTCCCCATGGTGACGAACTTTAGCGAATGTATCCTTTCTCCAATAACTCCTTAATCTGTTTCTTATTCTTCTCCAGATCATTTGTGGGCATCCGGTATGGTCTCTTCGATATTGGTCCGGTGCCTGGCAACAGCTCTATCAAAAACTCAATGTCTCGATCTGGTGGCATGCCGGGTAACTCCTCTGGAAATACATCCGGATAATCCTTCACTACAGGCACTTCCTTCTGAACAACTCTCGTGAGAGTATTTACATGAGTCCTCTTTGGTGCATGCCTGGATACATACTTAATCCTTTTTCCCTCCGGGGTGGTGAGCAGAATTGACCTACTAGCACAATCAATGTTTCCTCCATAATTCATTGGCCAATCCATACCCAGTATCACATCCAATCCTTGTGACTCCAGAATTATAAGGTCTGAGGGGAAAACATGCATGCCAATGGTTAAGGGTAGCCGTTCGCACCATCGGCTGGCCATATACTCTGCACCTGGTGAGCTTACTAACAAGGGTGTCCTAAGGGCTAAGGTGGGTAACTTAAACTTGTCCACAAATCCCCTTGAAATGTATGAATGCGATGCACCAGTATCAAAAATAATGAGAGTGGTAAATGACTTAACCAAAAACTTACCGATAACTACATCTGGCTGCTCTTCAACCTCGTCCACGTTCACGTGGTTCACTTGTCCCTTGTCAAAAGGGTTGGGCTTCTTCCCAGAGCTTCCATTGCCATTTCCATTCTTTGCTTCAGAACATTCGGTGGCATAATGTCCAGTCTTCCCGCACTTGAAACAAGTAATGTGACTTAGAACCCTCTTGGCGGGTGTGGCTGGGTTAGAGCGGTTCTGATTACTGCCTGCTCCATTCCCATTTCCATTCCCTGGGCCATGTGGTTATGCAAACTTCCTACATTGTGGGTATGACCTCCATGGTTGTGGGTATATCCTCCCGGGTTCGGGGTGAAACGAGGCTTCTGCTGAGCTCCTAAATTGTACTTCCCTGGTCCATACGTCCTTTTGCGGCTCTCAATATGATGTTGCTTCCCTTCAATCATAAGAGCATTATCTACTAACTCCTAGTAGTTGTTAAATGTTTCCACCATTAACTGCATGCACATCTCATCATTCAACCCTTCCATAAACTTCTCCTGTTTCGCGGCATCTGTGGCCACATCATCTGGGGCATAGCGAGCTAACTTGCTAAACTCATCCACGTACTGCCCCACAGTACGGTTGCCCTGGCATAAGTTGCGAAACTCATGCTTCTTCATGCTCATAGCTCCAGTTGAGACATGAGCAGTGCGGAACGCTTGCTGAAACTGCTCCCAAGTAACATTGGATATAGGGAAAGTGGCTGTGTAATTCTCCCACCATGAGGCTGCATGTCCATTCAGTTGGTGTGCGGCAAAACACAACTTCTCAGCGTATGTGCAACCTGCGGTGGTCAGCTCCCTTCCAATCCTGCGTAGCCAGTCATCAGCAACTATGGGCTCTGTGCTACTTGAAAACACCGACGGCTGCAACCTCAGAAAACGGGCTAAGTTGTCAACTGGAGGTGGTGGCGGTGGGTTGTTGTTATTGTTGTTGTTGTTGCCTTGATTCTGTACTAGCAACTGCATCAATGTATTCTGCTGTTGGATCAACCGAGTGACCTCCGGTGGGAAGGCTAATCCGGGATCATGTCTCAGAGGCATCTGATGCGTTTAGAGGGGAGAGATTAGAATAGAATGAGGTCTAGTGAGAAAGCACTACCCATATGCACATGAGACAAACACAATCATAACACACCAAAACAATTTCAAGCAAGGGCATACAATCGATCTAACTATCATTACAGTGCTCAGACTACTAATATATACATGGAGGAAATACTACTAATAATATGGTGATCTACTAAAAATTTTGATTAGTGGAAGACT